>NC_081408.1:308241449-308271449 GCF_030272615.1 Cryptomeria japonica
AAAGTGAAGTTATCATCTCTAGAATATCATAAGCCATATTCTATTGTTCCTTGTAAATACTAGAATATTCTCTTTACTACACATTCATGATTTTCTTTAGGATTACTTTGATATCTTGAAATAATAATTACTGCATTCATAATATCTGGTCTAGTCTAGTTAGATACAACAATCCACCAATCATAGACTTATACCTTGTCGAATTTACTGGTGCAGGTGTGTCTTTGATAGATAATTTCTCACTTGTCACCATAGAAGTACTTACCAGTTTGGAATTATCCATACCAAACTTCTTCAACAATTCCCTTAGATACTTAGTTTGATAGATAAAGATGCCTTTGCCAGTTTGAGTAATCTGTAAACCTAAGAAAAATATCATCTCACCAATCACAAACATTTCAAATTCATTCTTCATATTATTAGAGAATTCCATGCACAATTTGTCTTCACCTCCAAAAATGATATCATCAACAAATACTTTAATAATCAAAATATCATCATCAATGGTCTTATAATATAAATTACTGTTAGCACTACCTTTAGTAAAACCAAGCTTCAAAAGGTATTTATCCAACCTTGCATACCAATCTCTAGGAGCTTGTTTCAATCCATATAATGCTTTCCTTAGCTTGCAAACCATATCTTTATCACCTATAAGTGAAAATAAATCATGCTTCTTAATGTATACCTCTTCCTCAAGTTCACCATTCAAAAATGCACATTTAACATCCATTTGATAGACCTTATAGTTTTTATATGTTGTATAGGCAAGAAATAGTCCAACAACTTCAATTCTAGCTATAGATGCAAATGTCTCACGATAATCAATTCCTTCCATTTGAGAATATCCTTTACAAACTAGTCTATCCTTATTTCTTACAACTTGACCATCCTCATTTAGTTTATTTCTAAAAATGCATTTAGTTCCAATAACATTCTTATTTTTAGGCTAGGGAACTAAGGTCCAAGTCTCATTCTTCTCTATCTGATCTAATTTATCTTCCATAGCCTTTAACCAATGTTTATCTTTACAAGCTTCAATAAAAGATGTCGGTTCAATTTGAGAAATAAGACATACCTCTTCATTTTCCAGTCTTCTTCTTGTCATAACTCCCTTGTTCCTATCTCCAATGATTTGATCTTCAAAATGATTTAACCTTACATACCTTGGTGTATTCCGAACTTTAGGTTCACTATTCTGATCATCAGTCACAGTTGAGTTTTCTGGTTGTACTGGTGTAACTATCTCAGTGTCTTGTACCGGTTGAGTCATTTCTGTTTTAGTTATGATCATTTCCACCATCGGTTCCCTATCATATGATATAGATTGATTTTTGTATTGCTCATCCACTTTCACATTTGCGCTCTCCATAATTTTCTGCAATCTTTTGTTAGAACATCTATATGCTTTGCTTTGAATTGAGTATCCAAGAAATATCCCTTCATCACATCTAGGATCAAACTTCCCAATTGAATCATCCCTTTTTATATAACATTTACTTCCAAAAATTTTGAATTATTTGACAGTAGGTGTATGTCCAAACCATAATTCATAAGGGGTCTTACCGGTTTCACCTTTGATATGAACTCTGTTGAATGTGTAGACTGTTGTACTCACTGCTTCTCTCCAATAGATGTGAGGCAATTTGGATTCCATCATCATGGTTCTTGTTGCATCCAAAATGATTCTATTCTTCCTTTCCACTACTCCATTTTGCTAAGGAGTCTGGGGTACAGATAATTGTCTCCTAATTCCATTTGTCTCACAATAACTGTTAAATTCTTGAGAAGTGAACTCACCGCCTTGATATGATCTCAGACATTTGATTTTCAATCCATTTTTTGTTTCCACCTTAGCTTTAAAGATCTTGAATTTCTCAAAATCTTCAGACTTCTCCCTTAGAAAAGTCACCCACATAATTCTAGAATAGTCATCAATTATTAGTATGAAATACCTATCACCTTGAAAGCTTCTAGTCCTTGTTGAACCACATAAGTTAGTATGAATCAAATCAAGCACATCATTAAAATTATCATGTATTCTCTTAAAAGAAGTTCTAAATTGCTTTCCCAATTGGCATTCCTTACATACTGAATTATGAGGCTTTATAATCTTAGGTATATCTCTAACTGCATTTGTTGAACTAATCTTAACAATACAATCAAAATTAACATGACACAGCCTCTTATGCCATAACCAAATCTCATCAATATGAGCAATCAAACATGTCTTATTACCAGTGTTCAAGTGAAAGATATTACCTCTAGTCTGAGTACCGGTTGCAATCTCCAAACAAGTTTTGTTAATGATTTTGCATTTTTTATCTTTAAACTGAAGTTGGAATCCCTTGTCCACCAATTGACCAACACTTAAAATATTATGCTTTAAAACTTCTACATAATAGGCATTATTAGTATTATGCTTGCCATCCCGAGAAATAATACCTCTACCTTTGATCATACATGCTTTGTCATCCCCAAATCTGACTTGACCACCATTGTATTCTTGCAGGGACAAAAATTTTCTTTTATCTCCAGTCATATGATGTGAGCATCCACTATCAATTACCCATTCATCCTTGTCTTCAACTTTTGTTGCCAGGGCCTTTTCTTCATTCTTGATAGTTGGTTCCGGTTCATCTTCCTTTAAAGCATAGAACACCCATTCCTTTCCATTGTCAGATCCACTAGCAGAGTTTGTTGCTAGTTCATCCTCAGAGTCATCACTTACTCCTTCCTCATCCACTATGTAGCATTGTTTTCTTTTCTTGAATCTATATATGTTCTGATTAGGCTTAAATGATTTTTTAACTCTTTCTTCAAATCTTGCATTCCTTTCAAGACATCTAGATGAAAAATGACCAATATTATTACATGCAAAACATTTAAAAGGTGATTTTCCTTCATACTTACTTCATGTCGGTCCTTTAGGTACTCTTCTAGCAAATAAGCCTTCAAGTTTCTCAAATTATTCATCCTCTTTCCTCATATCTTCCAATTCCTTTGCATATAGGGATTTCCATTCACTTTTGCTAGTAGATGATGATGCATGAAAAGCAGGTTCAGACTTTGCAGCTCTAGAGGGTCCAAATTATTCAAGCTCAAAAGCAGATAATTTCCCAGTCAGAATGTCTTTTTTAACTGAAGTGTTTTCCATTGTTCTCAATTCATTTATTGTAGCCGCCTTCATCTTGTAAGTCGGTGGAAGGTCTCTCAAGACTTTGGAAACTATTTTACCTTCACTCAAAGATCCTCCACAACTTTGAATTCCCGTGACAATCTCATTTACTCTTTCCATAAATGTAGCAATTCTTTCATTATCTTCCATCTTCAAGTTCTCATACCTTACCCGGTAACCATCAAGTTTAGCAATTTTGACAGTAGGATCACCTTCATTCAGAGTTTGCAATTTATCCCACATAACCTTTGCAGATGATTTATCAGTCAATCCCATGATTTGTTGATCAGTGAGTGGACACAAGAGGGCTTCTCTAGCTCTACGATCATTTTCAATATTCTTGTCCAAGTCTACACGAGCAGGATTGCTAGATGTCGGATCATAAGGTGTATATCCTTTCTCAGTGATCTCCCAAATATCCTTGCCAAGACATCTAAGACGAGTCTTCATTTGGATTTTCCATATCCCATAATTTGTTCCATCAAGCTTAGGGATTTCTCTTTTGAAAATAGTTGCCAATGGATTTGAAGTATTAGTTGCCATAGGATCTACCTCAAGCGGTTAAGCTTCTGCAAAAGAGGACCAAATCTATGATACCAATTGTTAGGATAACCGGTGGACAACTGAGAGGGGGGGTGAATCAGTTGTCAATAGATTATAATAATCAAACTACTTTATAACCTTTAACTGAAGCATATAAACATTGTATACCGGAATAGCAAAAATAGATACGGGTAAGCAATAAAACTTAAGAATGAAACAGAGAATTAATACAATGCAACCATACCATATAACACCATTATTTGTACCTGGAAAACCCAATAAAGGGAAAAACCATGATGGGAAGCCTACCCACAGTCAGATAATACTTCTGCAGAAAGTATGTGATACAATAAGGGGCATGCACATGCAGGAAGGCACATTTCCTAGAGCGTACTGCTCATTACAAAGGAGTCTCATTGACTACAGAGAGGTTATAACCACCTCAAGATAATTGGACAACAATCCAGAAGAATGAACTGCCAGAGATAGCATCTACCATGCCTGATTATAGTCCTCGTTAAGCTCAATACTAGAGGCTTTTGACCTCTTACTTAAACCCAATTCGATCACCTATGATTGATTAAATCTCCTTTGCATATGATATTTCATTCCATTACCATGAACATATTACACCACCACGATCTACAATGACATCTTACATTAATTTATATAAACCCTAAGGCCTAAACCAATTAGGTTGGCCACCTAAAAGATATTACAATAAGATCATTACATACATCCATATTACAATGATATGCCATGCCAGCTTTAGACCAAAACAACATTAACCAATCCATAAAATATCCTGGTAACATGTAGAGAACACATTAACATGATAGCGGTCCATAACCTAGATAGGTATCAAACCTAATCTGGGTCCACCACGCCAAAGCGATGTCTCCAATGAGTCGAGCCATGATCAGGGATCACCTTCTGCATCCTAAATTCCATCTAGAAGTCGCACCAACACCACTTGTGCATCCTGTCAAAGATTCTCAGTAAAATCTCTACTGATAAAACCTTAAACCCTTACCGGTAACACAAGATCTTCTACCGGTAACCAAAACCTGTCTTTCGGTAACCAACCATAACAACTAGTGTTGACATCAATGACAAAACATCAATGCAACACATAATCAATTCCTCCATATTGCCAACATTATGTAGTGCAAAAGTGACAAAGAATCGATTATAACTTGAGAACTGAATATGGGATGAGACTATGGACCTAGATTTGGTAATAAAATGTTGAGACGAAGTCACCCTACAAATTTGATGAAAGTTGTTTGGATTGTGGCAGGAGTGTACACGGTCCTCTGAGAAATCTGTGAAATGAAAAGGGTTTTTTTGCCTCTGCTAATGAAGCCTGAAATAGAAATTACAGTTGCACACCTGCAACCTACACACAAAAAAGAGAGGGAAATGTGTTGGGATTGGGGGTTTGCCTTTAGGTCAAACCCCAGTTTTGGAATTAACCAAGTAATGAAAGAAAGTACTTGCAAGTAGATATAAATGAAAGACTGGATTGTAAATCACCTCAAGAGAGGTTGTAGTAGCAATGTTGATAGAAATGCTTGTCTGGAATTGAATGTTCAAAGAAATCTCCTCTTCAATGGTTGAATCCTTGACTTGAATGCAACACCTAGCCTTGAAGGGAGACTTGAGAATGCTCAATGCTAGAAAAGAATTCTTGAATTCTCTTGAATGCTTTATCACTTGTGAATTTCCCACTTATCCAACTTATTGAACTTATCCAGATGAGAGGGTGAATGCCCCTTAAATACATGTTTAAAGGATTTCAATTTTATCACGAGCCAACATCGGGGATATTTCTCGCTCATTGCACAACCCACAATGCTTGCACTAGAAAGGTCCTGCCCTAAAATAGGACACGGATAGGGGTTACATGCCCCTATCCTACCCCTTTCTCCAGGGCAAAGTGTGGACAGAGTGATGTGGAGGCCAAGGAAGAAGCTATTTTCACAAGTCGAGCACTCTTCGGTCTTCGATCAGGTTAGAGGATTTGAGTTCGCATGCGTGAGGACCCTAATGCAGTCGTAAATTGCTAGGGTCATAATTTTATGACACTACATTTAGCCCCCACTTTACTGTGAGTATGAGCATACGTCGATACTGTTGATAAAGTACAAGGAAACAATATTGAAAGACTTTCACCATGTCAAGGAGGCAAGATGCGCCAAGCCCCTAGTGGGCTTAGGATCTTACGACTTCAATTGACAAAGTAAAAAGGAAGATTGAGAAGGGGAGAACCAGGATTGCAAGTAGAAAATTTCCCTTCACTATGAGTCATGAAAGCAAGGATACAAAAAACTACAAAGCAAAGCAAAGTTCACTAAGTAATTCTAAGTATCACAAGAAGGAAAGAATGAGTGGAGTGTATGCCCCCACGTTAAAGTGATTGCACGCACTTTATCAAGAGTGATTGCTTTAAGGTAGGATACACCCAAATAGAGAAAAGAAAGGGACCACATTATCATAACGATTTAGCCTCCAATAGAGGTATAAACCCAAGGATAATGAACACAAAATATGAGGTAGTGTCACTTTCCTTGGGGTCAGTATGCTATATGATAACTCATGTATATCATGTATGTATATGCATATAATAATCTTCATTCCCCAAAAAAGGACACTACCTTAGAACAAAGGGAAGAGAAGATGTCTTTTGAGTCAACATGAAAGAGACCAAGAAAAGATCTCAATGCTTTGCATCATCCCCAGGTAGACATTAAGGGAACAATAGAAGAACAAGGATACATATCAAAGAATGGTCACAAAAGAGAAAGAAAGGAGAGAGAAGGATCTGCAGTGCTAGTATCACTAATCTAGCACGACATCCACCTCCCGATCTTGTTGATCACTATTTTGAGAAGGCGAGCAACATGCCAGAGAAGCGATATTGAGCACAATAGATGGAGCTATCACAGGATCCAAACAAGGAATATGCTCATGTTGTAAGTCACTCTATTCGACTCTAGGAGCTAGGATTAGGGTTTGTGAAACCTCATCCAATAAATGTTTGTCCACATAAATATATTCATGCTCATTGTCAGAAGCATTAGGAGTTGTATTACCATTATGAATAACATTTTCACCCATTTCTTCATCAATGTTTAAAGAAAGAGGATCAAGAACACAAATAGGAGTAAAACCATCACATGTTTTATGCAACTTATGATTTGGAGATGTTGCTTGAATATCTTGCTTAGGTGAAAAGGGAATCATATCAACTGTTGAAGTATGAGGAGATTGATTATTTTGAGGGATAGCTTCATGAGCTCAAACATGGTGTCTTCATCGGCATTCTCTCGCACAATGATTTTTTGAGTCTTAGTGGAAATCTAAGGAGGAGGAACATTTGAAAAAGGAGGAATGGCTTTATCCTTAATAGTGAAAGGTTTAGGTTGAGGTCTTTTTGGTTGAACGATAGGAGAAGTAGACCTCTTCTCTCAATAAGAGGAAGGAGGTGGAATTGTGCCATAGAAAGGAGGAATATTAGGTGTAGGGAGGAGACCAAGTCCATCACAAGGAGGAGGTATAGGTCTAACCTTAGGAAGAATATTGTGGTTCTCCTTAAGAGAAGGTAAAGTCATATATATAGAAGTAGGTGGACAATTTTCCTTAGGAGGAAGATTAGTTCTATCCAAGAGGGGAAGAACCTAATCTTGAAGGATAATAGGAATGTCAAGTGTTGGTGATCTAGGTTGACTCAAGGATAAGATCATATTATTCTTCCATTTTTGATAGGATTGAAAAAGAGCATCTCTCCTTGATGGAAGAGATTGAAATTGTTTAGGCCAAAAGAAATCCATAGGAACACCAGAGCTTCTTTCGGATGGATGAAATAAGCTATGGTTCATAGTTATGATTTATCCATTGTGAGAAAATTTAAGACACTTTTGGATTGGAGAAGCAATAGCCTTCATGGAAGATATCCAAGGATAGCCCAACTTCACATGGAATTGCTTAGAAGAAGGCATGATAACAAAGTCAACATCCATGGATATAGTATGGACTTCAACAGGAAGGGTGATAGAACCAATGTTAGGACAAGAGAAGACATCAAATAACTTCACCACTACATTAGAAGCATCATATAGTGGTTTATGCAATCGTAAAGTGAAAAGATAGTCTTCAGTTACGACTTTAACCATGCAAGAGGGATCAATCAGGGCACCACGACAAGGGATATCCTTAACCTTTGCAGCTATGTATAAAGGGCCATCAGGTGCTCTAATGGTCTCACTAGGATCAAATGTAATACAGGGATCCTTAGGTGTATCTTGTGTTTCTACCATATTAACCAAGTTTGGAGCCATATTGATGAGTGTTTCAAAAGAGAGAGAACTAGGCGCAATCTCAATAACATTAGAGGTATGAGATGGCAAGGGATCAGTGAAAATATTAAGATTTTGATTAGGAGCAACCGATTTATTCCCTTTATCATTCACACCTGCCACATATATAGTATTATTATCAATCAAGTCTTGAACCTTATGTTTCAATGCAAAAAATTTCTCAGTATCATGACCAAGTTGATGATGAATTTGGCAAAAGGATTTTTTATCAAAATGAGGAGATGAAAGTTTGGAAGGATCAACTTGTTTTATAGGAGGAAGTTTGGTGACATTTCTATGCAATAACTAAGACATAATACTATGCAAAGATTCATTTAAAGGATTAAACTGTCTTTCTCTTTGGAAAAATTTAGAAATGGGAGGCACACCTATTGTAGCATTGATATGGTTGTTGTTGATTGAATCATTGAACTTGATGAAGCTTTTTGTTGGTTTGAACTTTTCAAATGATTTTTGAACACTCTCCCCCTCATCACTCGGAGCCATAGGAGTAGATTGCTCCATTTGACTCACAACCAGTTGATAATTGTGGAGTGTTGTGCACAACTAGGGAAAGGAAGTAAACTCAAACAAAAGAAGCTTTTCCTTGATATATTTTTGTAAATTAGAAATGAAAATTCTTTGAATATCATTATCAGGCAAATGAAAAGAAATTTGAGCGCACAAATGCTTATATCTACCAATGAAATTAGTCACTTTTTCTTTAATACCTTGTTTACAATGCATTAAATCAGTTAAAGTGATTTTAGGACCAATGTTGTTTTGAAATTGTTGGATGAAAGAATTTGCTATTTGTTGAAAAGAAGTGATAGAATAAGAAGGCAGAGAGCAATACCATTGTAGAGTCTTATCTCTTAATGTTGTTGTAAACAGTTTTGCAAGCAATTGTTGATCATAAGCAATATCAGTACACAAGGTTTGAATTTTTTTAACATATGTAAGAGTATCACCTTTTCCATTATAGAGTTCTAATTGAGGCATCTCCACATGTTTAGGTGCCACGACTTTAACAATATCAATAGAAAGTGGGTGCGCAACATCAAAGGTGAGCACACTAAACTTGGATTGACTCATTTAAGCAATTTTTTGTTGTAAGGAAGACAGAGTTTGGGCAAGATTGTTGATTGTCATTTCGGTGGAAGAACTCATGTTAGACATAGGTGATGTTGTTGAAAGAAGGTATGGACTGAGAATAAGGTGGTGGGACACTATGATAAATAGGCATAGGTGATGATTGGGTGGGAAAAGGGACACTTAAAGGAGGAATAAAGTTGTTGAATGAATTGTTAGGTCCCGGAGACAACTGAGAGGGAGGGGTGAATCAATTGTCTAATAAATTCAAACCAAAAACAACTTAACCAAACTTAATGTCAGTAGGTAGTTTATCAGTTAATTGCAATACCGGTAAAGATTAATGCATGAAACATAAAGACAATAATATCCACAACACATAACACTAGTATTTGTATGTGGAAACCCTGTAAGGGAAAAACCACGATGGGAAACCTTACCCACAATCAGATGGTACTACTACAGATAGTATGTGTATACAATAGGGGGTCTGCACATGTATAAAGGCCAAGCACCTAGAGCTCACTGCTCAAACACAAATGGGAGTCACACTGACTACAATTGGATGGTTAAATCCAATAATGATGTACTACTCAAAATAACATCTTCATATGTTGGATTTAGTACCGGTTCAGTTCTGATATGTCTTCACAAAAAACTTCCTTCAACCTTCAAATGATGTCTATGTGTATAGCTCTACTTATTCTTGCATATACTTTATTACAATCCTTTTCCAATCGCATATCAAACTTACAAATAAGATCTTACATATATACCGAAGCCTAGGACCAAAATGTATAGGTCGGCTTTACAAAAGATATTACAATAAAAATAATTTACAAGTAAAATAATAACCGATGCAATATTTGATTCAACATGTCGGCTTAATGCATTTACAACAATAATAAATCATCTTCATAGTGTGTCGTGCTGATCTGGAATAGATAAGCCTGTTGGTGCTTATCCTGGACCTATTTGCTGGTAACAACAAATATGCAAACACGAATATACCAATGAACAAATCTTCCAAGACAAAGTGTCCAAATGATGTCTTCAACATAACTAAGTGTTTTCCATGTCATTCTAAGTTTCGGTGAATAATATATCCTGTCGATGAACAAGATACTAGTGACTGTGCATAAGTCACTTGCTTGTCGGTGAACATTGCCAGTTCTCCAAGTGCTAGAGTTGATAAGTGTTGACATCAATGACAAAACCATATCAAAATATCCAAAATACCAACAATCTCCCCCTTTGGCATTGATGGCAACACAAGATGGACAAACCATCAAAGTGCCAAAATAGAAATGCCAAATACCAAAAACCAACAATCTCCCAAAAGAGATCAAAACTAGAAATCAAAATTCAGGTACAGAGAGTAATCAATCTCTCCCAAAATAACAATCTCTCTCCAAGGGATAAAGTCTCTCCTCCTAGGAGTAACATGTGTTTTTCCATATCAATCTCTCCCCCTTTGACATCAAATGCCAAAGCAATACAAAAACCAAGTTCAAATACAAAATACCAACTTATTCAGTATACCAACTACTCCCCCTGAGAAGTAGCTCTCCTCATCAAAGCCGGAGTAAAAGATTTCTCTGTTAGTTCTATCATTTGATGAAAAACATGAACTGTCTAAGTCTCTACCGGTGGGAGTATGACCCCAAGCTGATCTCTAAGATATTCAAAGGTCTCCTTAGGCAAAGGCTTAGTAAAAATATCTGCAATCTATTCTTTAGTATTCACATAAACCAGTTTTACTTCTTTTGCTTCAACATTCTCTTTTAGAAAATTCAGTTTGATAGAAACATGTTTAGTTTTAGAATGTAGTACCGGATTCTTAGATATATCAATTGTTGTTGTATTATCACAATAGATAGTTATAGGTTCCTTGCATTTCACTTTTATGTACTTCAATATTTTCTTAAGCCATATTACCTGTGTATAGTTAGTTGTTGCTGCAACATATTTTGATTCAGTTGTTGATAAAGATGTGCAACTTTGTTTCTTACTCAACCAAGAAATTAATCTGCTTCCAAGAAAAAATGCTCTAGTGGTGGTGTTTTTTCTGTCATCTACATCTCTTGCCCAATTTGCATCTGTGTATGCACATAATTCAAAATTTTCATCTCTAGGATACCATAGGCCAAGATTTGTAGTGCCTTGTAAGTACAATCTTATTTACTGTTGATTCATGATTTTCTTTAGGATTACTCTGAAATATTGAAACAATACATACTGCATTCATAATATCAGGTCTTGTTTGTGTCAAATACAGTAGACCTCCTATCATAGATTTGTACCTGGTCGGATTAGCAGGTGTAGATTCATCCCTTAGTGATAATTTGTCATTTGTAGTCATAGGTGTGCTTATTGGTTTAGATTTTTCCATCCCAAATTTCTTTAGTAACTCCTTTAAGTACTTAGATTGACTCAAGAATATACCTTTATCAGTCTATGAAATCTGCAATCCTAAAAAGAATTTTATTTCTCCAATCATAGACATTTCAAATTCTTGCTGCATTTCAAAAGAAAAGTCTTTACATAATCCATCTTCTTCTCCAAAGATTATATCATCAACAAAAACTTCTATAACCAAGATGTCACCATTAGTCACTTTATAGTATAAATTGTTGTCAGCATTACCTTTAGAAAAACCAATCTTCAAAAGATATTTATCCAATCTAGCATACAAAGATTTCCTTAACCTGCAAACCATATTGTTGTTATCTGTCAAAGAAAATCCATCAGGTTGCTCAATGTAAACTTCTTCTTCAAGATCTCCATTCAGAAATGCACATTTAATATCCATTTGATATACTTTATAGTTCTTGTGTGCTACAAAAGCCAAGAATAATCTAACTGCCTCAATTCTAGCTATCGGTGCAAAGGTTTCATTGTAATCAATTCCTTCTTTCTGTGAATATCCCTTACACACTAGTCTTGCTTTATTTCTGATTACCTTACCATATTCATTAAGTTTTTTTCTGAATACCCATTTTGTTCCAATTACATTTTTGTCTTTAGGTCGGGGAACTGATGTCCATGTGTTATTCTTTTCAGTTTGTTCTAATTATTCTTCCATAGCTTTAATCCAGTGTTTATCTTCACATGCCTCATTAATTGACGCTGGTTCAATTTGAGAAATAAGACATGCCTCTTCATTTGTCAGTCTTCCTCTTGTCATAACTCCTTGATATTTGTTCCCAATTATCTGATTTTCAGAGTGGTTCAATCTTACATACCGGGGTGTCTTTGTTTGCTATTGTTCCTCAGTTACAGTGGAATTTTTAGATGATACCGTTGTAACTAGATCTTCATTCTGTAATGGTGGGTTCAATGTAGGCTCATTTGTCAGTATCTCTATTGTCGGTTCAGAGTCTATGTACCTTGAAGTTCCTCTAAACTGTTCATCAATTTTCACATTTGTACTCTCAACAATTTTCTACAATATCTTGTTAAAACATCTATATGCCTTGCTCTTAGATGAATAACCAAGAAATATTCCTTCATCACTTATAGGATCAAATTTGCCAATATACTCATCTCTTCTAATATAAAATTTACTTCCAAATATTCTGAAATATTTAAGAGTAGGAGTAATACCAAACCATAGTTCATGAGGGGTCTTACCAGTTTCTCCTTTGATGTGAACTTTGTTGAATGTGTAGACTGTTGTGCTTACTGCCTCTCTCCAATATACATGTGGTAGATTTTCTTTTGATAACATACTTCTAGCTGCATCCAAGATAGTTCTATTTTTCCTTTCTACAACTCCATTCTATTGTGGTGTCTGGGGTGCTGATAATTGTCTTATGATTCCATTTACTTCACAGAATGTATTAAATTTCTTAGATGTGAATTCACCTCCTTGATATGATCTCAGACATTTGATTTTCTTGCCGGTTTCATTTTCTACCATCACCTTGAATAGCTTGAATTTCCCAAGTGCTTCTGGTTTTTCTCTAAGAAAAGTAACCCAACACATTCTAGAATAGTCATCAATGATTAGCATGAAATATCTATCACCTTGTAAGCTTTTAGTTCTAGTTGGACCACATAAATCAATATGAATTAATTCAAGAGCATTATTGGATTTTTCTGGAATTCTTTCAAAAGATGCTCTAACTTGTTTTCCAAATTGACATTCCTTACATACTGGATTGTGAGGTTTAACAATCTTAGGTAAATCTCTAACTACTTTAGTTGTACTGATTTTCACAATGCAATCAAAATTTACATGATAGAGTCTCTTATTCCATAGCCAACTTTCATCAATATTTGCAATCAAGCATATCTTTTCACTGTTATTCAAATGAAAGATATAACCTCTAGTTTGATTATCGGTTGCAATTTCCAAACCAGTTATGTTCATAATTTTATATTTTCCATTCTTGAATTGTAACTGAAATCCTTTTTCAACTAATTGATCAACACTCAAAAGATTATGCTTTAAACCTTCAACATAGTAAACATTGTTAGTATTAAGCTTACCATCAAGAGATATAGTACATTTTCCTTTGATCAAACAAGCTTTATCATCTCCAAATCTTACTAGACCTCCATTATATTCCTAAAAAGTCAAGAATTTTCTTTTATCACCAATCATATGATGTGAACATCTTGAATCAATGATCCATTCATCCTTAACTTCAATTTTAGCTACCAGGGCCTGCTCTATTGGTTGAACAGTAGGTGTCGGTTGATCTTTTGTTATAGTAGCAAATACCCATCCATTGTCTATCAGATCCTCATTAGAATCATCAGTGACTCCTTCATCAACAAGATAACAAGACTTGTCTTTATTCTTCTTAAATTTGTATCTCTGATATTCAGGGTTAGGCTTGTATGTTCTTCTGGCTTCTTCTTTCAATCTTGCATGTCTATCAGGGCATCTTGAAGCCATATGACCAATCTTATTACAGTTAAAACATTTAAAGGGTGCTTTACCTTCATACTTACTTCCAATTGGACCTTTAGGCATTTTTCTTACGAATAGTGCTTCAAGTTCTTCAAGTTCT
The DNA here is from genome assembly GCF_030272615.1 of Cryptomeria japonica. Lineage (NCBI taxonomy): Eukaryota > Viridiplantae > Streptophyta > Pinopsida > Cupressales > Cupressaceae > Cryptomeria > Cryptomeria japonica. Next base: position 308,255,642 of record NC_081408.1, read on the forward strand.
TCATTTTCTCTCCTACTTTCTTCAAGTTCTCTTGCATAAAAGGCTTTCCAGTCAGACTTGTCAAATGATGATGCAGATGATGTCGATACCTTAAAAGCTAAATCTGTCTTCATAGTAGCAACAGGACCAAATTCCTCAATTTCAAAAGCTGAAAGTTTTCCAATCAATGTGTCTCTAGTTATTGATGAATTAGGCATTGTTCTTAACTCATTTATAGCAGTAACTTTCATTTTGTATGCCGGTGGAAATCCTCTTAAAACTTTTGAAACAATTTTCTGATAATGCACTCAAAAGTGCTTCTCTTGCTTTGCAATCATTTTCTTCATCTTTTCCTAAGGTTGGTGGATTATGCTGACCGAGAGTAGGAGTAGTATAGCCATTCTTTGTAACTTCCCAGATATCCTTTCCAATGAAATTCAGATGTGTCTCCATCCTGATCTTCCATATGCCATAGTTGGATCCATCAAGTTTAGGACTGTCCTTCCTGAAATAGTTAGAAGACATTGGATCTCCTCAAGTTGTTAAACTTCTGCAAAAAGAGGACTATGCTTTGATACCAATTGTTAGGTCTTGGAGACAACTGAGAGGGGGGGTGAATCAATTGTCTAATAAATTCAAACCAAAAACAACTTAACCAAACTTAATGCCGGTAGATAGTTTATCAGTTAATTGCAGTACCGGTAAAGATTAATGCATGAAACAAAAAGACAATAATATCCACAACACAAAACACCAGTATTTGTACGTGGAAACCCTGTAAGGGAAAAAAACATGGTGGGAAACCTTATCCACAATCAAATGGTACTATTGCAGATAGTATGTGTATACAATAGGGGGTCTGCACATGCAGAAAGGCCAAGCACCTAGAGCTCACTGCTCAAACACAAATGGGAGCCACACTGACTACAATTGGATGGATTCAATACCAGTTCAGTTCTGATATGTCTTCACAAAAAACTTCCTTCAACCTTGAAATGATGTCTGTGTGTATAGCTCTTCTTATTCTCACATATACCTTATTACAATCCTTTTCCAATTGCATATCAATCTTACAAATAAGATCTTACATATATACTGAAGCCTAGGACCAAAATGTATAGGTCGGCTTTACAAAAGATATTACAATAAAAACAATTTACAAGTAAAACAATAACCGATGCAATATCTGATTCAACATGTCAGCTTAATGCATTTACAACAATAATAAATTATCTTCATAGTGTGTCATGCTGATCTGGAATAGATAAGCCTGTCGGTGCTTATCCTAGACCTATTTACCGGTAACAACAAATATGCAAACACGAATATACCAATGAACAAATCTTCCAAGACAAAGTGTCCAAATGATGTCTTTGACATAACCAAGTGTTTTCCATGTCATTCCAAGTGCTGGTGAACAATATATCCTACCGGTGAACAAGATACCAGTGACTATGCATAAGTCACTTGCTTGCCGGTGAACATTGCCAATTCTCCAAGTGCCAGAGTTGATAAGTGTTGACATCAATGACAAAACCATATCAACATATCCAAAATACCAACATGAATTGCCCCCTTGTGTCACACTGATTGGTTGAGAAATAGTAGGAATACTCATGGAAGACATAGGTAACAATGGAGGATTAAATGAATAAGAGGGATTGCCCCCATGACATGTGGTTGTAGGAATGACATTTTGAGTTGAAGTAGCCATGACATTTGATGTGAAAGTAGGAATACTAGTCATAGGATTGGTCAAAGGAATAGAGGAATTGACTTGTGTTGAAGGTTGTGAGTAACCTAGGGTTTCAACACAACTCTTAATAGGTATGACATTAGAATCAACAATATGTGCAATGCCACACAATATATCAATTCGATTCTTATCACTTTGAAGCATGCACTTAAGACCTTTAATTAATGGAAGAGATTCACTATTAGGGTATTCTTGGGACATCCATTATTGAAAGCTATCAAATTGATTGTCTAATGTGGAAAGTTGATCTAAAGAAACCCTAGTTAAAGCTTCTTCTTCATCATGAGATCCATCAATGGGGTGAATAGGCACATGATTAGGATGGGAATAATTAGCATGATCCTCATTAAAGAAATCACCCAAATTAGGCTCCATCTCCTCTATAATTAAACCTTTGAAAGCCTTAATTCTAATGCTTTGTCTAACAAGGATGGGATAGGTAGGACTAATAGTGGTAAAACTCATGCACTAGAGGGAAAATTTGAATTTTGAATTGTAGGGAAAAGCCTGCAAAAAAATTGAGCAATGCAAAATTTAAGAAAATAATGATTACACAATTTGAACTTTATTGGGGGAAGAGGATGACACAATTTCCAAAAAAAAATGAGAGGAAATTTGGAATTTTAAAATTAGGGCCAAGGGAATACCACTTAATTTTAAAATCAAAATTTTTAAAATCAAGGCAGACTATAATTAACCTCTTAATTTTAAAAAATTTCTTGAAAGTTGAAATGTTGAATTTTGATGGTATTTTCGATTCTAGAGGGTTCAAAAATTGATAAAATCGGCCAATCTTTTGGATTTAGGCTAATAAATATAGTCATAACAGTCTCCCGAAATTTTGGGAAAAAAACCGAGGATCGTGGCGGGAATGCACATGGTCTGACCAAATTTTTTCAAATTTTTCAGGGATGGATATTACGATGATTTTAAAGCTAACCCCAAAAAATTGGCGAATTTTATGATCTCTAGATAGGCGAAGTGAAGGCACAAAGGTGAAAATAGGACGCTATTAGGGTTTTGAAGAAAAAGAGGAATTGAAGTGCAATTTGGAAAAGGGTCAAACCTAATGGGTAGGGACACCTTGGAAAATGTTTAAGAATCTGAATGTAACTGAAATTGATTTGAAATTCACACAAAATCCAATTAATTTTAAAAATTAGGGTTTGATGACCTAACCACTTAATTTTGAAATTTAAATTTTGGGAAAAAGGGGGAAAATTGGAAATTTGAATTGTGGGATTGAAGACAAATCTGAGAATAATCAGAAATCTGAAAATTAAGTTGAATTCCAATTTTTGCACAAGTTATATATGATTTTTCAAAATTAGGGTTTTAACAAGTAACCTCTTAATTTTGTAAATTTTAATTGCAAATTGAACAAGACAATGAGGAAATTGAATTTGACAAACACAAGCAATTTTTACAAATCACAAATTTCAATTTTAAATTAAAAAACTAGGGTTTTTAATGAATTAACCACTAAGTTTGTAGAAAGTTGAAACTTGTAAATGAAAAATATGCAATCTTGTTCAAAGGATAGTATGCAAAACATCGGGTTCACCAAAATGTGATGGTGGGAAAATGGTGAGTGATAGATCAAGAGGAAAACTAACCCTTTCCCTCAAATAGAGATGAGAGTTTCACTATTGATTATCCTTCAAGAAATTTTCACCATTACATTAGGGATATGAGGGGTAATTCACTAGATCCAATCTCCACACAAAGATGATAGATTGAATTCTGAATGAATTAAGATTCTTATGATGATCCCCTTATTCCCTTTATTTGATTTAGAAAGGAAATTGATTGAATTATGTAGTGCAAAAGTGACAAAGAATCGATTATAACTTGAGATCTATAAATGAGATGAAGTTGTGCACCTAGATTTGGTAGTGAAATGTTGAGACGAAGTCGCCCTACAAATTTGATGAAAAGTTATCTGGATCGTGGCAGGAGTGTACACGGTCCTCTGAAAAATTCGCAAAACGAAAAGGGTTTTTCCACCTCTGCAAATGAAGCCTGAATCCAAAAGTACAGTTGCGCACCTGCAACCTACACATAAAAAAGAGGGAAATTTGTTGGGATTGGGGGTTTGCCTTTAGGTCAAACCCCAATTTTGGAATTAACCAAGTAATGAAAGAAAGTACTTGCAAGTAGATGTAAATGAAAGACTGAATTATAAATCACCTCAAGGGAGGTTGTAGTAGCAATGTTGATAGAAATGTTTGTGTGGAATTGAATTTTGAAAGCAATCTCCTCTTCAATGGTCGAATCCTTGAACTGAATGAAACACCTAGCTTTGAAGGGAGACTTGAGAATGCTCAATGTTGGAAAAGAATGCTTGAATGCTCTTGAATACTTGATCACTTGTGAAATTTGCACTTATCCAACTTATTGAACTTATCCAAATGAGAGGATGAATGCCCCTTAAATACATGTTCCAAGGATTTGAATTTCATCATGGGCTGACATCGGGGAGGTTTCCCGCTCATTGCACAACCCATAATGCTTGCACTAGAAGGGTCCAACCCTAAAATAGGACAGGGACAGGGGCACCACGCCCCTATCCTACCCCTTCTCTAGGGAAGAGTGTGGATAGAGTGATGTGGAGGCCAAGGAAGAAGCAATTTTCACAAGCCGAGCACTCTTCGGTCTTTGATCAGGCTAGAGGATTCGAGTTTGCATGCGTGAGGACCCTAATGCAGTCGTAAATTTCTAGGGTCGCAATTTTATGACACTATAATATATATCTATACATATATATATGTATATACACACAAACACACACACACATACATATGTACACACACACACACATGTATGTGTATGTGTATGTGTATGTGTATGTGTATGTGTATGTGCATGTGTACGTGTATGTGTATGTGTATGTGTATGTGTATGTACACATACACATACACACATACACGTACACATACACGTACATGTACACATGCACATACACATACATTTATACATATACGTTTATACATATACATATATATGCATTTATATACATATATACATATATGTATATGTATATCTTCTGATTTGTCAATTGGACTCTCTTTAAAGTTGCATTCTTAGTTCTAACCAATGTGTCATCTGCTGATGTAGACCCCTCACACAACATATGCCTCACCACCATCTGACCCCCCCCCCCCCCCCCCCCCCGCTTATATATGTGTTTGTCTTCTTACATGCTTCTCACAATTTTCTTTATGCAGATGTAGAATAAAGTACAAGCAGTCAATGGTGTTATGATGTCAGCATGTGAGGAGGATGAAGTTACTCCAATTCCACAACCAGTAAACCTTCTTTACATTTCTTCTTTATATGAGTAAATAATTGACATTTTGTAAAAAAAAATTTAATGGTGAGCTTGAGTATTGTAGTGGAGTGATTTTCATTGTAATATGGTTATATGTATTTGCAAGCTGGTAAAAAAAAATATATTATTGATTAAATATGACCTGATCCTCTACATGTTAAATCACTATTTTTATACAAGTGGTTATATAATGAAAATATAAATATCTATTTACATTCACCCAAATTTGGGAAGATGGATAGTAAATGCTCTATCTATGATTGGACACATAGCTGATTTAACATGTACCTTTTTTTACATGTTATAAAATCAATTTGAAAAAAAAATGATATTTTTTATGTCTATATTTGGCCTTTCAATTGAAAATTGGTGGGGCTTAGACTTTTTATTACAATCCTAAGTATTGGAGTTTGCAGCACGTGTTAGACTTGTGTGAATGTTGTTGTCATTGATGTCAAACTAGCTATCCCATTTGGACCAGACAGTATATATAGTTTTGTGTTATCCGGATTGGTCCAGATACTATATGTAGTTAGTATGTGTAGTTCTTTGTTATGTACAGATGTTATGATGCAGTTAGATGGAGGTGATATGATGAGGTAATCTCTGGAAGATCTTCGTTCCAGAATTTTGAGTTCTCATTAGTCCCGGTATCAATTATGAGTTCCGCTATTAGTTGTTTTGGTTATGACAGTAGTATCTCTTCGAGTTTCATGTTGTGGTATTGTTGGTATGTTTGGTGTCTATATCATTGGAATATTGGAGATGTTATGCTTAATTTTGTAATAATGGGTCAGTATCTTTGGGTTCAGATGACCCTGCCCCATTCTGGTAATATCAGTATATGCATTGGCAAATGAAGTATGAAAAAGGAAGCATATAGAGATCTTGTGGAGGCCGACGTGAGTATCTTGTTTATGTTGGATAATGTGTTAGGCTTGGTCGACACACTATTTTATGTTTGTATCCTCTAATGTGTGTGTGTGTGTGTGTGTGTATTTGCATTTGGCATTATAACAGACAATGGGAGATTGTTGGCATTTCAATAAGGATATTGAGAAGGTTGTTGATGACTATGGATATAACTGATTAAGGATGTTTACTGTGAGGCCCTACCCCAACTCAGTCTGACATTTTCAGTTATTTGCATATTGAGACTATTATGGATGCTTTATTTTATGCATTATGGACTTAGAACTTATATGATTCCATGATTTGGATCACACAGACATATGTTGATGCTTTATTTTATGCATGATGATTATGAAACTTTAGATATGTTGCTAGAATAGAATTACATTGTTATGGAGAATGTCATTATTGGAAATTTGCAGGACTTCTTTTTGATGATAGAAAAATGATGCTTATTTATGAATGGTTCAATTTTGGAAAATTATGTTAATTGCTTATGTGAAATCGAATTTGAACGAATGAGATATTGAATTATTGTTGCCAAATGTATGAGTGTTTGATGTGCAATGAAATCCATGTATTTGATTATGTATAATTGTGATTATTTGGAATTACTAATGTGTTAATTGAGATGCGCAGGAAAATTGTCCATGTGACCATGGAATTTATATGGAGAACCAAGCCTAGACCAATGTACGTTGTTAAGCCAGGAGTTGTCTATTTGGAGAGACAACACCCCATTGTAATGTATTTTATTTGTGAAGTGTTTGATGCTTGAGTGTTAAAAATTAATTTATATGTATATGTGTAATCCTACAAGAGACAAATTCCATGTGTGATTTTTATAGTGTCACTTGACACATGTGCTGATTAGTGTCATTGATTTTGACTTGTCTCTTGGAGGGAGTTTTGTTTCTACCAAAGCCATTCAAAAACATGAGTGTGGTCCCAAATTTGCCTTGGGTAGGGAGTCTTGGGAGTGGTCAACTCAGGTTTGACCCGTAGGTAAACTTCAGTTGGGTTTCCAAAGGGTTAAATGGACTCCTAGGGTTAGTTTTAAGGCTTTTCCAAAGGTCCAAAGGGTATACCTATGGGTTAGGGGTATTTTGAAACATGTGACTTCTCCCATGTGACTGTTTAGTCACCTCAAAAAGTGGTGTTTCCAAGGTGAACGAAAATTCAACTTAGAAAGTTCCTCCTAGGAAAGACAACCTTCCCTTTTGATGTCAAACTCTCTTCCCCATCTTCCCTCACCTTTTCCCTTTCCAATTTTAGTAATGTGTAAGAGTTTGGGAAGGGCAACCAATGGAAACTCTCACCTCACCCAAGGGGTTGGGAAGTGTGTGAGAGGCCTTCTTAGGCAAGAATTGGAGACTTAGTGAGTAATCACCCACTCTCCATTTTTGGAGATTATGCTTTGTTTTGAAAAATTAGTAGGAGAGTAGAATTTTTGGTGGAATTGGGAGAAAAGTTTGTGTGGAATTGGGCAGCTCATCCCCAACTAATTTTAGCATACCTATTGGCAGAATAAGGTTGGTTTCTTCTTATCTCCTCTTGTTTATGTTGTATGTGTTAGTTTATGTTGTTTTGTTGAAGAAAAGAGATGCTTGTAAAGGAAGTGTTTTATGAAGTTTTTGTTGAAGTAAAGAATGTGTAGTTTCATTTCTATGTGTTTTGTTTTGTGTTCTTGTTGTTTTTGGGAGTGTCCAAGATCTCCTACTCTTGGGAGGGTAGGATGATCTTGGGGTGGAAGGAGTATGACAGCCTTGGGTGAGAGGCTCTCCTTATGGAGAGTGATCTCAAGGGTGTCCTTTGTGACCCTTGTTGCATAGCCTTGTGTATGCATTTGGGGGTCATAAGGGGAGTAAATATGGCCTTGAGCCTTTTGGGGGGCATAAGGATTGTGAAAGTATTTTGTTGCATTTGTATTGCCATGAGGTGGCTTGTGTTGTATTTGGCTTGCAATCTCCCCATTGGTACTTGGTCCACTTCCACCCATGGAAGAATCACCATGAATGTGGTGAAAGTGTAGCTTGGGATGGGAAATTTATATGATGAATGTCTTCCTATGTTTCTTGTAGAGTTTGCTTGTTTGTAACCCGACTAGTGCTTGGTTCTCCAAGCTCGGGGGTGGCTTCTAGGAAGCCTAGGCTGGGAGGTGAGCTCTCCATGGTCAAAGATTTGTTTTTATTACAGGTTGCATGGGATGGGAAAAGAAGGATTAAAGAACTATGTTGCTGTTTTGTGTTGCAGAAAAGTGTTTAAAAAAAAAAGAGAAATGGATAGATTCAATGTTGTAGTGTATAAAAGGAGAAATGTGAGCATTTGTGGTATTTACTTTCAAGAAAAGAAAATGATGTATTACATTCTTGCTATCATGAAAAGAAAAACATTGTTGGGTTTTCACCCCATTTGTATCCATAATTATTTTGTATCTACTTGTTAATGAAATACATGATGTCTTTCCTACCTTAGTTAGTTTGCAAATGAAAGAAGCAATGCATTAGGTTGTAGGTAAATTTTCATGTTTTACGAAAAGAAAGAAAAATAAATGCATTTCTTATGAATTCTGCAAGTAGAGGAAATTTATTGCTACATGTGCTTTATGAAATTATGCTGCTGCAAATTTATTTAAAAACAATCATTTATTCCCCATTTATTGCAGAAAATGAAATCTTATTAATTTGTAGTCTATTTCTTTCCAAAGGATTAGAATTTAGTCTTAGTTTATTTGCCTACAAAAAATATGTTTTCTTCATTATTCAAATCTGCAATAAGTATTAGGAGGTTCTTGCATGTATTTAAAAGATGCCCAAATAAGTTATTATGGTAATATATATATATATATATATATATATATATATATATATATATATTTTATTCCTTTTTCTTTTGAAAATCTGTTTATAACAAAAAAAAGAGATGTTTCTACAGATTTAATAACATTATGAAAGAAGGAGAAAACTGATATTATGCTAAGTCTTTCAATATATATATATATATATATATATATTCTTTTTATGATGACTCTGCCCAGTTTTCAGAAATAAATCTATATGTAATTTTCTTTACCAAAATATATATATACATATATATATATATATACACACATATATGTAAACAGAAGAAACAAAAAAAAACATATTATAAATTGTAAATGTTTTAACTTTGTTTTAAAATGAAATAAACATTAAAAAAATGTTTAATAAAAAAAAAAAAAAACTATGCTATGATCATCGTGGGGGCCGCAGCGCCTGGGCAGCAGCGGCCGCAGCCTATGGCACCCGCAGACTGCGGGCGGCGACATCCGCAGCCTGCGGCACCCGCAGACTGCGGGCGGCGACGTCCGCAGCCTGCGGGCGGCGCCGTCCGCAGCCGACAGTGGCCCCACACTGCCGGCACTTCCCCCCGCGCTCCGCCTCCTCCTTACTCCCCCCGCTGCGGCAGCAACCAATAAAAAAAATGCCGCTCCGCCTCTCCCTCCTCCGCTCGGCCCTTTCCCCGCCCACCAACCAGTTAAATGCATAAAAAAAAAGGAGAGGGGTTGGCTTCGGACTGCCTTGCGCGCCGCCTCTCATGGCCGCCGACCCTCCTTCACCTGCACACACTCACAAATTAAAAAAAAAGAGAATTCACACGCACACACAGCACTAGACCAAAAAAAAGGGGAAAAATAAATAAATAAATGATAACATAGTTGCCCTAACCCTAGTTTCGGGTTAGGGCAACCACACACATTGAATTTTAAATAAGTATGTGTGTGGTGGGAGAAATATTTTAAAAGGGGTAGCTCTTTATAATAGGATAAAAGCCCCACCCCCTCTGTTGGATGTATTTATAAACTTATACATAAACTCCTTCTTTAGAATACATTCTTAGATAAAATATATAAGTGAATAGATATATGTGAATATATATATATATATATATATATATAAAAGTGGACTAGTTTTAGTACTTATTTGTAAATAAATTTGTTAGATGTAAAATTAAGTTTTGTATATTCTTTTTTTTTTTAAATATTGACAAATGTGGAAGGAAATTTTAATAAGGTAATTTTACAGACTTAGGTAGATTAGACTCAAAAAGGGGTATAAACATAACGATATTGCAGGGCAAGAGGGCCATTTGAGCGTAAATTATATCGTATTTAAAAATTCATGGGGATTTTATTTTAATAAGGTGTTCTAATAATTAGGACAATTAAATTTAGTACCTAGGTGGTTAAGAAAGATAAGAAAATATTTAGATCATTTAAATTGAGACTATTTCGTTAGGCTTGAGGTTTTAATTAATTATTAACGGAGATTAGTGATAATCTTTTTGGGAGAAATATTAGCCCTTCGAAGACTTAGTTGAACTTTATCCCTAATTGAATTTAATTACTTGAATTACACAAATGTAGTTGAGATCAAACAAGGTTGCATTATATTAATTAAGTCGTTATTAAGTTAAGTATTTAAAAAAAAAATTATTCCGTTCGTGCGCAAAAGTTGGGCATGACATTTACTGTCTTAATATTATTATTTTGTCATTGATGTCAAGAAATTGATTTTCTAATTCAGTATGATGTTGCCATATCTTGAGAAGTATGATTTGATGAGTATAAAGATGTCGGTAAAAGACATAGAAAGAATATGATGAATAAGGGGATGAATAAGGTATTCAATGGGCAACTATTACCGAGTCAGACAATGATGAGATCATGATGTTTAGATTGTTTTAACATCATACATATGTTCTAAATTGTAAGGTTAATACTATACTACATTACCGAGCAAAGAACCTAGTCGGTAAACCCTAAGGTTATCGCCATCGGTTAATGAAGGTAGAATGTCTACCGAGTAAAGTTTAGTATTCATCGAGTTGTTACCGAGTTGTAACCGAGCTGTAACAGAATACATTAAATGGTTCCATGCGTTATTTAATGAAGGAAGCTGATGAGATGGAACTAATTAAATGATTGGTATGTCGTGAATGAAGTTTGTTAATGAATCTATGGCAAAGGAAAATCGGCATGAAGATCTACAGCTCATATTGAACCATAATACCCTAGCACAAGTTCCAAGAAATGTATGCAAGTTCCTAGGCAGGGTAAAACATTTTTCAGATCGAAGGATACATTGAACCTGGAAAAGATTGAAGATCTTATGGCTATGATTGATCATGGGAAGTGTGATCAAGGAGATTAAGCGGTTAGCTAATTGTTTATAAATAAGGAGTTGTTGATAAACAATGTATGCGGGCAAATGTATGCATAGGGATGCTACATAGTGATTACCGAGCACAAAAGCTTGAAGACCTATTTGAATAACAGAGTATAGAAGCCCAGCAGATGGACAAGGTTAGTTCTATGTCTAGATTGTATTGAGCAAATAAGAATCTGCTTTAGCATTTTAGATGTGAAGTTGAAGATAGATTTTTATTATTGTTATTTTGTGAAAGTGACAGAAAATCTCTTAACCGAGTGGACTTAATAGTCTTATTTGTAAAATCCTCTAGCAAGGTGACATTTTAATTGAGTGTTTGAAATCCTTTAACAAGGTCACTTCTAAAAAATTGAAGATCCTAACAGATCTGAGGGAAATCCCTTAACCGGGTCACATCTAGCAATCTGCTTGTAATCTTTAACAGGATTTGCTTTTAACCGAGCATACTCTAGAAGAGTATATTTCTTAGTGGGTCCAAAATCCCACAGTGGTTTTTCCCTATTTGGGTTTCCACGTTAAATCTGGTGTTATGAGGTTTATGATGTTTATATGCTTTTGAGTTTGCATGTTTAGCAGTTTTGGTTATTACTGAAGTATATGTTACCAAGGTTGAATCTGATGTTTTTATGGAAGATTAAGTTTGTATGATTCACACCCCCCCTCTCATCTTGTTGGCTATTGAATCTGTACTTACATTAAGTATCAGAACTATCAATTGGTATCAAAGCTTTGGACTCCGGAAGAAAAAGTTTAAAGGTACTTGAGGCAAAGATCCAAAAATGTATAAGAGGGATGCAGCGAAGTTGAACAAGTCACGTTTCTCTACATGGCAGAAAAGGATGAAGCTGCACCTATCAAGAATTGGAGAATATGTTGTATATTACCTGGAGAATGATTTCATCACTCCGAGCACCTATCCATTGACTATGGAAGAAATAAAGGCAAAGCAAGAACATATCCAAGCAATGATTGAAATAACATCTGCATTGACCGACTCAGAGTTTAATGATCTAGAAGGCTGCAATGATGCAAAGGCTATGTGGGATAAGCTCATATCAGTGTACGGAGGAGATGAACATGTTCAAAGAGAAAAAGTAGACAGTCTAAGAGGACAACTTGAATCTATGAGGATGAATGAAGGTGAGAACATAACCCAGTACAGTACAAGACTAAAGGAGATTGCCAATCAAGTCAAAGGAGCAGGTGGAACTATTGAAGAAAAGGATATAACAAGTATGTTGTTAAGAACCCTTCTACCGGCTTATGCAATCCGAGTCTCTGCAATCAATGAATTGAGGTTTGTACCTAATATGCCAGTTTCTTTAGATGCTACTATTGGTAAGCTACATGCATTTGAGTAAGGTAACTTTGATAACAGTGGATCTTCGGTAAATAAAGTTGAATCTGCATTTAGTTCTTTTCATCTTGATGAATCTAATGATTACAATGAAAGAAAGTATAAGTACTCTGAAGGAGATCACAGTGGAGCAAGTGAAAGATTTTGCAAGAACATGGAGGAAGTACACAAACTGTATGAGGAAATCAGAAAGCAGGAAGAGTTTGAAGCACTATTAGTCAGAAGGTTACCGAGAGGCAAAGGTAAGTATAAAGGAAAACTACCTTTGAAATGTTTCAGTTGTGATAAAATAGGACATATGGCTTCTAACTGTCCTGACAAAGAATCTACTAAAAAGAGAGATTATCGAGATGACATACAGAAAGATAATCATTACAAAGGATACCGAGACTTTAGAAGAAGAGATAGAAAGACATGCTTAATAGCTGATGAGGAATCCAATGATGATAAATCAAATGAAACTGATACAGAGGAAGTAGTTTATGTGGCCATCAAAGATGGATCAGATGAAGAAAGGTGTGAAGAAAAAACCCTAATATCTCACATAAATACTAATGATTCTTGGATCATAGATAGTGGATGCTCACATCATATGACAGATGATAAACACAAGTTTGTTATGTTGGAAGATTATGATGGAGGCTATGTAAGATTTGGTAATGATGCACCATGTCCAGTAAGAGGTAAAGGATCTATAACACTTCTTGACAATGCAAGATGCAATGATGTTTATTGGGTTGAAGGTTTGAAATACAATTTGTTGAGTGTAGCACAGCTAGACAATACAGGTTACCGAATAGAATTTCATAAAGGAATTGTCAAAGTTCATGACAAGCATGGAAAGTTAGCTGCTACCGGGACACAAACAAAAGGTAATACATTTCACCTTGACTCAACTCAGAACAAGTGTCTGTATGCAAAGATAGATGATATCTGGTTATGGCATAAAAGGTTTTGTCATGTAAATTTTGATAATCTGATCAAAATAAGTAAGAAGCACCGAGTAAGAGGTCTACTGAGTCTTGAAAAACCTGAGAATGCTATGTGTTGAGGATGCCAGATGGGTAAAATGACAAGATCAAGCTTTACAAGTAAGTCTTACACTTTTAAGGGAATTTTAGATCTTGTGCACACTGATCTTTGTGGTCCTATGAAAGTTCAAAGTTATTATGGTGACAAATATTTCATATTATTTGTGGATGACTATTCAAGGATGATGTTGGTAATGTTTTTAAAAGAAAAATCAGAAGCTTTTCAAATGTTTAAATGGTACAAGGCAAGAGTTGAAAATAAAACAAGAAGACAACTGAAATGTCTTAGATCAGATAGAGGAGGAGAGTTCATATTTGATGAGTTCAACTTATTTTGCAATGATCATGGTATTAAAAGACAAGTCTTTGCACCGAGAACTCCACAGCAAAATGGAATAGCTGAGAGAAGAAACATATCTATTGTGGATTATGCCAGAACCCTGATGATTGAAAAGAAAGTGCCACAAACATTTTGGAGAGAAGCAATAAGCATAATAGTTTACACCCTGAACCGAGTACAACTAAAGAAAGGTACTTTGGAGACACCATATGAAATCTGGTATGACAAAAAACTTAATGTAAGTTATTTTAAAATCTCTGGAAGTAGATGCTATGTACACAAAGATGATAGAAATGGCAAGTTTGATCAGAAAAGTGAAGAAGGAACATTTCTAGGTTATTCTTCTAGAAGCAAAGCATTTAAATGTCTGATCAAATCATCTAACAAAATAGTAGAAAGTGCAAATGTAAAAATTGATGAATTTGCAGAAAGAAATGATGAAGGAAATTCCAAAGAACTAGAAGATTATGATGAATTTGTCTATGTTCAACCGACAAGTCTTACCAAGAAAACTGTTGAAGAAAATGAAGAGAATATCTAGTTACCGAGTGATTAAAAAGATCATACAGAGCCTACCGAGCCTATATTAGCCAAGTATGTCAGAAGACATCATGCACCAAGTCAGATTATAGGAGATAAGGATGATCCAGTGATGACAAGGAACAAACTGAGACATAACACATGTCTGATATCTAAATTTGACCCGAGAATAGTGAAAGAGGCATTTAACAGTGAAGATTGGATAAATTCTATGAAAGAAGAGATTGATCAAATCAAGAAGAATGACACATGGACACTAATCCCAAGACCGAAGGACAAAAATGTAATCGGTACAAAGTGGATTTTCAAAAACAAGCTAAATGAAAAAGGTGAGGTCATTAGAAATAAAGAAAGACTAGTTTGCAAAGGTTATGCTCAAGAAGAAGGAATTGATTATGGTGAAACTTTTGCACCTGTGGCTAGACTTGAAGGAGTAAGAACATTGTTGGCATATGCTGCTTTCAAAAACTTCAAGGTATATCAAATGGATGTCAAGTCTACATTTCTGAATGGAATATTAGAAGAAGAAGTTTTTTATTGAACAACCCGAAGGATTTGTTGAAGACAAGAGTAAAGATCAGGTATGTAAATTGAACAAAGCTTTATATGGTCTGAAACAAGCACCTAGAGAATGGTATGAAAGATTGCACTCTTATTTGATTAAGATTGGTTTTATAAGGACAAGTGAGAACAACAATATGCACATGAAGAATGATGAAAATGGAATACTGATCTCAGACATATTTGTTGATGATATTATATTTTGTGGAAATGACTCTTTATGCAAGAACTTTGGAAATGAAATGAGCAAAGAATTTGAGATGTCACTAATCGGTGAGATAAAGTATTTTATAGGTTTACAGATACTGCAAATGAAAAATGAGATTTTCATTACTCAATCCAAGTACATAAAGGAAATCTTGAAGAAATTTGGAATGGAGGATTCAAAACCAGTAAGTACTCATATGACTACCAACTGTAAATTATCAAAAAATGATGAATCTGCATCTGTCGATAAGACACTTTACCGATCCATGATTGGAAAACTACAATATGTTGTTCATAGCAGACCAGACATAGCACATGCAGTAGGTATAGTTGCAAGATTCTCTACAGATCCTAAGGAAACACACATGACAGCAATCAAAAGAATTTTTAGATACTTGAAAGGCACTGAGGATTATGGCTTAGTATATTAGAAAAGAAATGATTTTGATTTAAAAGTTTATACTGATGCTAATTGGGTAGGCAACATTGATGACAGGAAAAGAACAAGTGGAGGAGCTTTCTTTTTAGGAGAAAGACTAGTGAGTTGGCTTAGCAAGAAATAAGGATGTGTTTCACAGTCAACA
>NC_081408.1:309806449-309976449 GCF_030272615.1 Cryptomeria japonica
CTTAGGGCACCATATGACCCCTAATGACACCATATTAGGTCGCTTTGGGTCATATTGTAGAGGAAAGGGGTCATGTTGTGTCCTAAGGGGTCATGTGGTGTCCCAAGACACCATATGACCCCTATGGACACCAAATCACCCCTAATGACACCATATGACCCCTTAAGACACCAAATCATGTCGTTAGGGGTCATATTGTGTCTTACGGGGTCGTAGGACACAATATGACCCCTAACGACATGATTTAGTGTTTTAAGGGGTCCTATGGTGTCGTTAGGGGTCATATGGTGTCTATAGGGGTCATGTGGTGTCCCATGAACCCATATGACCTCTTAGGACACCATATGACCCCTAATGACACTATATTGGGTCGCTTTGGGTCATATTGTGTCCTAAGAGGTCCTATGGTGTCCCAAGACACCATATGACCCCTATGGACACTATATGACCCCTAATGACACCATAAGACACCATATGACCCCTATGGACACTATATGACTCCTAATGACACCATAAGACCCCTTAAGATAGCAAATCATGTCGTTAGGGGTCATATTGTGTCTTACAGGGTCGTAGGACACAATATGACCCCTAACGACATGATTTGGTGTCTGAAGGGGTCCTATGGTGTCGTTAGGGGTCATATGGTGTCCATAGGTGTCATATGGTGTCCCATGAACCCTTATGACCTCTTAGGACACCATATGACCCCTAATGACACCATATTGGGTCGCTTTGGGTTATATTGTAGGGAAAAGGGGTCATATTGTGTCCTAAGGGGTCTTATTATGTCCCAAGACACCATATAATTCCTATGGACACCATATCACCCCTAATGACACCATAGGACCCCTTAAGACACTAAATCATGTCGTTAGCAGTCATATTGTGTCTTATGAGGTCGTAGGACACAATATGACCCCTAAAAAAATGATTTGGTGTCTTAAGGGGTCCTATAGTGTCGTTAGGGGTCATATGGTGTCTTAAAGGGTCATATGGTGTCCCGTTAACCCTTATGATCTCTTAGGACACCATATGACCCCTAATGACACCATATTGGGTCGCTTTGGGTCATATTGTAGTAAAAGGGGTTATATTGTATCCTAAGGGGTCCTATGGTGTCCCAAGACACCATATGACCCCTATGGACACCATATCACCCCTAATGACACCATAGGACCCCTTAAGACACCAAATCATGTTGTTAGGGGTTATATTGTGTCTTACGAGGTTGTAGGACAGAATATGACCCCTAGCAACATGATTTAGTGTCCTAAGGGGTCCTATGGTGTAGTTAGGGGTCATATGGTGGTTGTAGGGGTTATGTGGTATCTCATGAACCCTTACTACCTCTTAGGACACCATATGACCCCTAATAACACCATATTGGGTCGCTTTGGGTCATATTGTGTCCTAAGGGGTCATATTGTGTCCTAAGTGGTCCTATGGTGTCCGAAGACACCATATGACCCCTATTGATATTATATGACCCCTAATGACACCATAAGACCCCTTAAGACACCAAATAATGTTGTTAGGGATCATATTGTGTCTTATGGGGTCATAGGACACAATATGACCCCTAACGACATGATTTGGTGTCTTAAGGGGTCCTATGGTGTCATTAGGGGTTATATGGTGTCTTAAGGGGTCATATGGTGTCCCATGAACCCTTATGACCTCTTAGGACACCATATGACCCCTAATGACACCATATTGGGTCGCTTTGGGTCATATTTTAGGGAAAGGGGGTCGTATTGTGTCCTATGGGGTCTTGTGGTGTCCCAAGACACCATATGACCCCTATGGACACCATATCACCCATAATGACACCATAGGACCCCTTAAGATGCCAAATCATGTCGTTAGGGGTCATATTGTGTCTTACGGGGTCATAGGACACAATATGACCCCTAACAACATGATTTAGTGTCTTAAGGGATCCTATGGTGTTGTTAGGGGTCATATGGTGTCCATAGGGGTCATGTGGTGTCCCATGAACCCTTATGACCTCTTAGGACACCATATGACCCCTAATGACACCATATTGGGTCGCTTTGGGTCATATTATGTCCTAAGGGGTCATATGGTGTCCCAAGACACCATATGACCCCTATGGACACTGTATAACCCCTAACGACACCATAAGACCCCTTAAGACACCAAATCATGTCGTTAGGGGTCATATTGTGTCTTACAGGGTTGTAGGACACAATATGACCCCTAACAACATGATTTGGTGTCTTAATGGGTCCTATAGTGTCGTTAGGGGTCATAGGGTGTCTATAGGGGTCATTTGTTGTCCCATGAACCCTTATGATCTCTTAGGACACCATATGACCCCTAATGACACCATATTGGGTCGCTTTGGGTCATATTGTAGGGAAAAGGGGTCATATTGTGTCCTAAGGGGTCTTATGGTGTCCCAAGACACTATATGATCCATATGGACACCATATCACCCCTAATGAGACCATAGGACCTCTTAAGACACCAAATCATGTCGTTAGGGGTTATATTGTGTCTTACGGGGTCGTAGGACACAATATGACCCCTAACAACATGATTTGATGTCTTTAGGGGTCCTATGGTGTCGTTAGGGGTCATATGGTGTCCATAGGGTTCATATGGTGTCCCATGAACCCTTATGACCTCTTAGGACACCATATGACCCCTAATGACACCATATTGGGTCGTTGTGGATCATATTGTAGGGAAAAGGGGTTATATTGTGTCATAAGGGGTCATGTGGTGTCCCAAGACACCATATGACCCCTATGGACACCATATGACCCCTAACGACACCATAGGACCCCTTAAGACACCAAATCATGTTGTTAGGGGTCATTTTGTATCCTACAACCCCATAAGACACAATATGACCCCTAACAACATGATTTAGTGTCTTAAGGGGTCCTATGGTGTTGTTAGGGATCATATGGTGTCCATAGGGGTCATGTGGTGTCCGATGAATGCTTATGACCTCTTAGGACACCATATGACCCCTAATGACACAATATTGGGTTGCTTTGGGTCATATTGTGTCCTAAGGGGTCATATTATGTCTTAAGGGGTCCTATGGTGTCCCAAGACACCATATGACCCCTATGGACACCATATGAACCCTAACGACACCATTCGACCCCTAACAACACCATATTATTTCCTAAGGGGTCATCTCTCTCTCTCTCTCTTTCTTTCTCTCTCTCTCTCTCCCTCCCTCTCTCTCTCCTCTCTCTCTCTTTCCTTCCTTCTCTCTCTCTCTCTCTCCTTCTCCCTCCCTCTCCTCTCTCTCTCTCTCTCCCTCTCCCTCTCCTCCTCTCTCTCTCTCTATCTCTCTTTCTCTTTATTTCTCTCTCTTTCTTGCTCTCTCTCTCCTCCTCTCTCTCTTTCTCCTCTTTCTCTTTTAAATATGACTAATAAAATCCAATATCGGATTTAATCGGATATCGAATTTCTGCAATGTGGCAGTTTGCTAAATAAATGGTGGTAATGGGAATTTTTTTGGGGACCACAAATTTTTTTACTAAAATCGGATATCAGATAAAATTAGATATCCGATTTTTGTACAAAAAATGGAGAAAAAAAGGGTTTGTGGGCCATTCTGTAGATTCCAACGGCCCACAGTCTGGGTCCTATTCTATTTTTTGTCGAGGATCATGGGTTTTTAGATAGCTAGAGACAAATTTGTGCTTTTGGGAGATTCTCAAGGTGAATACTTACATTGTCAATCACGAAGGGGCATGTGTGGAGGGAAATGGGGAGTAGTAGTCGTTGGAAGTCTAAACACAAAAGAAAACTTTCAAATGACCAAATTGAAGTGTATAGAGAAAGAGATAGAGAATGTCATAGGAGGAGAAGATAAGGCATGTTAAATATTGCTAATGTTACCTCAATTGAAGAGGAAATTGAATATGAAAATGTGCCACAAGTTATTGAAAATGAAAATGTAGATTTTGAAAGTGAAAATATTGAAAATTTTGAAAATGTTGAAAGTGATAATGAAAATGCTCAACATGTGGAAAATTTTGACATAGGAGGTGAAAATGTGGAAAACTTTAACATTGAAGGTGGAATTTCTTAGCCAAGTGAACCATATGTAACACCTAACTACTTTAGAAATGAAGAACCTCTCATGGATGAAAGACAAATTCCAAATCCAAGACCTTCAAGAACCCCAAAATGGTTATTTGAAATCGATGAGAACATTATTGTGAATCCTGAAGGTAAGAGGTCAACAAGAACACTTGAATCAATTGAGTTAGTCTCGTCAAATGAGACAAATTTGTGTTTATTTTAACATAAACCGTAAAACTTTGGATAGAGCACTTGCATGAAGACAAAGACTTGACGATCCACTTCAACAAGATACATGGGTATTTAGTGGGAGGCTTCCACATGTTCATAGAAAGTTGATTGACAATGTGAAGGAAGAGATTCAACAATTTTGGCACTCTAATTCTAGAGTGTCACCCAATGTAAAGGACGTTTTGAAATTAAGAATCGGCAACCGAGACCACACACCGCATCCCAAAATTTTCTTGGAATCAAGCCAAACAATGTTGTACAATGTTTTTTGTGAATTACATCCAACTTTACAAATATCACAAAGGGCCTTTGAATCTTTGGAACCATTTTATTGTGTTCCTCTTAAGATTCGCAATACCTATTGTTGCAAGTACCATGTGGAGTTTTCAATGTACCATGAACTTTTATGTCATATTCGTTCTACAATGCATGCTAATGAGATGTTGTAGGAGTGTTGCGCAATGCTATTTCTGAGATCATCAAGTGACTTGCAAGATCTATTTTTATGCCCTAGAGATGATGGCTGCTATTTCTATAGAAATGTTTGAATGAGAAGTGCTCAGAATTCGGTGGGTTGTCAAAGTTTGTTTCATGTTTTCATGAGGGCAGCAAACACGAGTTTGGAAATAATTATGTTGAGAAAAAAAGATATGAGATAGTTAAATATACTTTGAAGAGTGGAGGTGAAGGTTCTAGATGTGAATTAGTCTCAAGAGAAGTGAATATTGCTGATTTTATTTTGGATTTTAAGGAAAATGTTTTCTACAAGTATGCAAGGCACACCCATAGGTCTTAGTGGTTGGATCAATAGTTCAGGATGTGTAAGAACTCTTTCTTGATTGGCACTATTGTATCGGTGGTTGATTTTGTAGAGAACTATACATTGCAACCACAGAATGAGGTACAATCTCAGTACTAAAATTCAGTATAGATTGCTATTTTTGTTCACATTACATATAGACATGCTCCTAATAGTACAGAAGAGGATAGGAAGATAATCAGGGAGTGTCATTTTTATATGAGTGATGATAGATCACACTCCTCCGAGTATGTGCAACATTCTTTCAAGAATTTTTTTGAGTTCTTGCATGAGAAAGATATTGCAATTGACCGACATATAATATGGTCAGATAACTATATAGGTCAATTCAATAATACTCGTATGTTTTATTGGTTGAGTAGAATGCATGTGGAGAGGCATAAACCTCATATTTGGTGTTTTTTTTGAGGTAGGGCATGGGAAGGGAGAGCATGATGGAGCAGGTACATGTTTGAAGAGATCTCTAGTTAAGGAGCAATTAATGATTTCAGGTGAAAATTTCTCTGATGCACGTTCTATTGTTGATTGGTGTAGTTCAGCATTGTCACATGGAGGTACTCTTGATTCAGGGGTGAGCAGATTCTTTTGGTTGGTTGAGGAGGGAACAATGGGAGATAGATTGGATTGTCAAACAATTAAAGATTCTTCAAAAATGCATTCATTTCTCAGCTCAGATGCAAGTACATGGACCATTTGGACACGAGCGTTGGCTTGTTTTTGTCAGAGTTGTGTTCGGTGTGATTGGGATTAGTGTGAGTCAAGTGAGTGGGTTGATATGTGGGTTCCCCACTATCTAACTCCTTTATCTCAAACAATATCCTTATCAAACAAAGACATGGAAAGTTCACTTGAGTATGATCATCTATCAGATCTTGTACAGCCAGGACATGTTTTTGTAGTTGTTTCACCACAAGGGAATGAAGAGAGATCAAAATATTGGTTGGCATGATGTGTATAGGGAAAAAAAAAGCTAACACAACTAGTGACAGATGATGATGGGTTCACATATCCTACAGGTTCAGTTGTTGTTGTGGGAACTTGGTTGCAAACATACATGATTAGAAAGAATGGCATACCTGCATTTGAAGACTATGAGAGACACAAAATCATTATAATGTATTCACACCTTATTATAGCTACAAATGTCAAGTTGTTGAAGCATCAAGCAAAACCGAAGACCAAAGAGCTATGGACAGTGACTACTACTGATCATGAAGCAATACTGGATACTCTTAAACAAAGAGAAGACCCTTCAGGCACACTTGAGTAGTAGGTCTTTAATTTTGCCTTATTTTGTTTATCATGCATTTCATTTCGAACAATGATAATTAAACCTTAATGATCAAGTTTGTTACGTGTATATTAAGGATGTGTTGAAAATGCAGGTCTATTGATGAATGTTTTTTTTTGGCAACATGGTTTTTGCATGCACATAGTGGGTACATGATATAATCAGAAGGGATGTATTTTTGCAACACGACTTATTATCATGCATTTGATGGGCTTTACAATTTTTGTTATTAGAAACACTATCTGAAAATTTTTGATGATATAATTATCGCAAAACCTTTATGCTCATGCAGGTCTTTATTGATGATATACAATAGTACACCACATTATGATTTTTGATGATATACAGGTTCATGCTAGATCATTCGCCATTGACAAGACCCTCTCTTGGTGATGGTACATATTCTTTTGTGCATTAATGAGATAAAATTTTGTGCATAAACATTAAGTCAAGTGAATGTATTGCTATTTAGAAATAACCATATCTACCATCATCTTCAACCATGTAGAGAAATACAGTGAGAAGGGCTTTAATCAACATGCTTCTTTCTTCAAAGTTATGCTTGTATACGTTGTAGAGAAACTGGTAAGTTTAATAATTATACAATCTTGTGCATCTTAAAAATGGTTGAAATGATCTATTTATAATTTGCCAAACTAATTTGTATTGGTCTTCATTTATATACAGGCATTGTTGTACGCAAGCTTTTCTCTTAGGACATGAGGATGTCTGATGCAGATGAAGTGGGATGTTGTATTTGTATATGGATGTGAATTGATGTAACATTTTTATGATGATATAAAATGTCCATGAGAAAATTATGTGTATACAATACATGGAAATATTCATGATCATTATGTGTCTACAATGTAATGCTTGGAAATATTGATGATAGATACTATCCATGAAAAAAAAAATCATGTTTGCATATCCCTTCATGGATGTCACATGCAAGTGTAATGGTAATTATGTGTATACAATACATGGCAATATTCATGATCATTATGTGTCTACAGTGTAATGCTTGTTTATATATAATTTTAGTGCTCAAGGGACGACGTCGGTAGGGTATGACCCCGAGCGTTCGATCGAGTGGGGGGGAAAAATAGGAGCATCCATAGGGTAATAATGCCTAACTGGACATGTCAGAGTTGATGGTTCATCATCACGATGAGCAGAACAAGAAATCAGCCACTCGACAACATTCCATTGAGTGAGACTGACGATTTTTTCGCTAACCAAAAAATTGCTGCCCTAATAAAACCATAGGGAAACTTGAAAAACCGAGATAGGCTTTTGTAGGGACCCCTCTCATGGCCCCATATATTCAAATAGATCATTCGCAAGTGCCACAGATTTTGAGTTAGGGCCCATCAAAGTTTGACAATTTTGAGCACTTAGGACGCTCAAGGGACGACGCCAGTAGGGTATGACCCCGAGCGTTCGATCGAGTGGGGGGGAAAAATAGGAGCATGCGTAGGGTAATAATGCCTAACTGGACATGTCAGCGCTGATGGTTCATCATCGTGATGAGTAGAACAAGAAATCAGCCACGTGACAACATTCCATTGATTGAGATTGATGATTTTTTCGCCAACCGAAAAATTGCTACCCTAATAAAACTATAGGGAAACTTGAAAAACTGAGATAGGCTTTTGTAGGGACCCCTCTTGCGGCCCCGTAGGTTCAAACGGATGATGCCGGTAGGGTATGACTCCAAGCATTCGATCGAGTGGGGGGGAAAAATAGGAGCATGCGTAGGGTAATAATGCCTAACTAGAAATGTTGGAGCTGACGGTTAGTCATCGCGATGAGAAAAATGAGAAATCGACCATGTGGCAACATTCCATTGATTGAGAGTAACGATTTTTTACCAACCGAAAAATTGCTGCTCTAATAAAACCGTAGGGCAAATTGAAAAACCGAGATAGGCTTTTGTAGGGACCCCTCTTGTGGCCTTGTAGGTTCAAATAGATTGTTTGCAGATGCCATGGATTCAGAGTTAGGGCCCATCAAAGTTTGACAATTTTGAGCACTTAGGGCACTCAAGGGACGACGCCGATAGGGTATGACCCCGAGTGTTCGATTGAGTGGGGGGGAAAAATAGGAACATGCGTAGGGTAAAAATGCCTAACTGGACATGTTGGAGCCAACGGTTCATCATTGCGATGAGTAGAATGAGAAAGCGGCCACGCGACAACATTCCATTGATTGAGACTGATGATTTTTTTGCCAACCGAAAAATTGCTGCCCTAATAAAACCATAGGGCAACTTGAAAAACTGAGATAGGCTTTTGTAGGAACCCCTCTTGTGGCCTCGTAGGTTCAAACAGATTGTTCATAGGTGCCACAGATTATAAGTTAGGGCCCGTTAAAGTTTGACAATTTTGAGCACTTAGGGCGCTCAAGGGACGACGCCGGTAGGGTATGACCTCGAGCATTTGATCGAGTGGGGGGGGGCAAAATAGGAGCATGCATAGGGTATTGTTCATTAAATTAACTGTATTGTTCATTGAATGAATTATATTATATTATTGATTAAATGAATTGTATTGTATTGTTGATTAAATAAATTGTATTGTTCATTAAATGAATTGTATTGTATTGTTCATTAAATGAATTATATTGTTCATTATAAAAACAACACTTATGATGAAATGAAATGAATTGTATTGTTCATTAAATAGCCATTATTAACCATTGTTAATTATTGGAATGAAGATTAAAGATTTCCATGATAACACCACGCACAGATGAGCAACAATTTATATGATCAAATATCAACTTCTGTATATATAAAAATGTCAAATGATTACAAATGTATTTCCATACACAAATATGGTATAAACGCCAACTGAAACAAAATGTATGTCTAAATACGTGAATGTATGTCCATATACAAAATATACATGCCAACTAGACATGTAAGCATCCCAAAACTATCTATAACATCCTAAGCTGCTGATGGATCATAAAAATCGATCCTCTTCGTTGCACTGCTCAGCTCTTAAGGATCCTGCACAAGAAAAACAAACCATGATTAATATTAGTTATATTATATAATTCACATTTGAAAAGTTAACATAAAAATGAACTATAATTGAACTATTCATGTTTACCTCATCTCCACGTTTTCTCTTCAGCTTTGCAGGACTCTTGATGTATGTCTTCGGTAGAGGAGGTATGTTTTGAATATTTTCATACACAACCTACATATGTTCAGAAACATGACATTGATACAAGTTAGCATATAATTTTCATTGATAATAACAAATTATATCTACTAATCAAAAAATAAAATAAACACACATCTACTCAAGGAATCTCTTCTTCTTCTTCTTCTTCAGGTATACTGGGTGTAGTCATCAAGGATGTGAAGCCAAGAATTCTTCGTATATATACACAACAAGTATATGAAACTATCAATCTATGTCTAGACATGTATAATCACTATAAGCTATTTAAAGTATTCATTCAATCATATTTACATTCAATTACCTTTCCCTTGTCTCCAACTGCACTACCAGATCCTAAATCACACTGCCTCGTACTTGTGCTACTTGTGCCCTACAAGAGTAAAATAAGATATACATGCAATTTACTACATAGTCTAATTAATACCAATATAAATGATGAGCATGTATGTAAAATAAAATACAAACGACTAGGTGAAATAATATATGTACCATCAAGCTATCAAGGCCAAATGAAATGGCCGACAAGGTACCCTCCTGAATCTGTCTCAACTCATCCTTGGTCATCAACTGTTAAATAGACCATGTAAATAAAAATTAGTACTTAATATTATCTAATTTATAAATATTTAATTAAAATATAACATGAACTGTGAAAACACAAATCTTACCAATACATCATCATTGTATGATGACGGTGCCTCCTTGCCTCTAGCATGTGAGGACTCCCCAGGGTATACTCCAGTCTATGTAATAACATCTGGTGCATCATGCATCTCATTCACCTCATAATTTGCACTGTCCACATGAGGATCAACGAGCTGTCCAAGTGGACCCAAGCATACGTGCCCACACATGACACAACTATGGGGCACACATATGTGTGGAGCTGAGGATGATGTGTCACCAGCACTGGATGCACCATTACTATCAAGAGTAGGCTGAGCTACTGATGCAGCTTGAGAAACCAAAAGGCTACTCAAAGAGTGAATAGCTGATATGGTCTGTGAAGCCGCCTCACAAATGATATCAGGATGCTAAACTGTAGGTGGGGGATCAATAGGAGGAGGGAGGACATATGGGCCTTGGACTACTCTGACTGCCCCAGGTCTATTTTGGGGCATACATAAACCTACACCCTGGA
The DNA here is from genome assembly GCF_030272615.1 of Cryptomeria japonica. Classification (NCBI taxonomy): domain Eukaryota; kingdom Viridiplantae; phylum Streptophyta; class Pinopsida; order Cupressales; family Cupressaceae; genus Cryptomeria; species Cryptomeria japonica. The sequence continues at coordinate 309,817,207 of NC_081408.1, forward strand.
AAGGTTGGATGTCACAGTAGTTCACATGTTTGTGTAAAACAAGCTCAGCATACAAATTTTTTATGAAATAGAAGGGGATATCAAGATTGTTGTTGGGTGGTTTGTCGAAAACCATCCACCAATGATCTGAAAAGTTTTTCACAATCCCATCATTTGTGCACCATTTGATAGAAAGTTTTGTTTTTTTCGGATCTAAGAGTTGACCAGTACGAGGATTGACAAACAATGAGGTGATTTCGGCTTTGGATATCTCAAGATCCTTGTTATCCTTATACAACAAGCCATCTACATATTTTTCCTTCATAGAATCTCGCCACAAAAGGGCGACATCATGCTCCTCAGTCATGGTTTCCATACTTTTTATGATCGATGAGAGAGGATCAAACAATGGGTTTAGATGAGGGATCCTATGATATACTTCTGCAATCCCCCTCAATTCATTCAAATTTTGTGCAATCAAATCTTGAATTGAGGGGGAGTTTGGCAAATGAGGGTTTGGTTGTTGCAGTTGTGGTTGGTCAGTGTTTTCATTGTTATCCCCCATTTTAACCTAATTGAATGTAAACAATTAAATTTAATTAACAAATTTAAACAATTAGGTATTTGATTTAAAAAAACCTAGTTTTCATGAAAAAAACCATATTTTCAATGAAAAATCAAATAAACATTAACAAAAAATACAAAAAATGAATGAAAATGATTCAAAACGATAAAATTCTTACCTCTAAATCTATTTTTTAGCAATTTTTTGTCAAAACATCAGATATCGAATGGAGCAGATATTAGATTTTGATGAATTCGTGCGGCCCGTGAGTTAAAAATAACTCACGGGACTGTCACTATCAAAATATAAAAGTATCTGAAAAATCGGATATCCAATTTCTATGCTTAAATTATTTTTAAATAACATATATAATATAATAATATATTATATAATATATTATTATATTATATAATACGTATTGTATTATATTATATATATTATAATATATAATATAATACAATATTATATATAATATAATATAATATAATACAATATTATATTATATTATAATATATAATATATAATACAATATTATATTATATAATATATAATATAATATAATATTATATCATATTATATATAATATAATACTGTATTACATAATATATATAATGTAATAATATATTATATAATATATTATTACATTATATATATTATATAGTATAATAATATATTATATATTATATAATATGTAACATATAATATATTTTTTAAATTAAATTTACAAATAACAATCGGATATCCGATTTGCATAGGTAATTACCAGGCCAAGGTGTACTAACATCCAGGCCTAGCAAAAAGTCAACATGGATAATAAGGATGCTAAAATGATTTTCCTAGGCTCAAAAGGGTAGCATAAGATGACTGAACTTGGAGATGAAGAATGGAGGGATGGAGTCCTCAATTTATAGGAAGAGGGGAGGAAGAATGGATGGCTAGGATGGATTCAAGATGAAGGGCTAGGATTGCTTGTGAGCTCACACAAGGCCCAAGAGAGGGTATGGAGACTAAGAGGTATGCCTTAAAGGCATTTCTTGTCTCCACACTCCTCAAGGTATATTAGGAAGACTTCCCAAGGTACCTTGAGAAGAGAAAAGTGCATTGGAAAGACTTCCCAATGTACCTTGAGAGGAGCAAGGGATGTGACATTCTTTGAAGAATGGGGAGGAGGAATTTAAAATTCTCCAAAAGGGAATAATTATGGGGATTGGAGGAATAAGAAGGAATTAAAAATTCCTTGTGAGAGGAGATGCCTAGAGAATTGTGAGATTTTGAAAATCTCACATTCACCTAGGAAAAGAGCATTAAAAGCTAGTGATTAGATGGAAGGGACAAAAAGTTGACTTCGTGGCTAATCATGATGATTAGCCATTAGCAACTCATTAGGAGGGGGATTAGAGGAAATGTTAAGTGGGATTGGGATTTGTAGGAGGATTTGACTAGGAGAGAGAATGAGTGGAGGGAATTGAAAATTAGAAGAATAAGGTTAAGTGAGTTTAGGGAGTTTCTAGAAGACTTTATTAGGTTAATGATTAATTAAGAAGATGGTTTGTAGGAATCATGTGCATTAACTAATTAATTGAAATAAACTAGCTAAGAGGAAGATTTGTGAGGATTTAATCTTTTAGAAGAATAAAGAAAGGGATTGATTTATTAAATAAATCAGTCACATACTATAGTGACAATATCAATTATATTTAACTAATATTGAGGAGAATTTGAATTAACATAATTAATTAATTAATTATGTGAGGAATTAAAAATAATTATTTTTAAGTGTCTACATTTTGCCCCTCTTTGAAGCGAGGTGTGATGACGCATTGATTCAAACAATAATCTTATTCTTTGATGATGATATTGATTTGATTGATAAGATCTAGATTCAGTCTGGTTTCAGGAAGGATTTATCCTGTATAAGACAAAAATGATCAAAGCGTTTGGTTTTGGGAAGGATTCATCTTGTATAAGACATGATTGATCACAACGTCTGGTTTCAGGAAGGATTCATCCTATATAAGACATGATTAGAGCGTAACGTTTGGTTTTAGGAAGGATTCATCCTGTATAAGACATGACTGATCACAACGTCTGGTTTCAGGAAGGATTCATCCCATACAAGACATGATCAGAGCGCAACGTTTGGTTTCAGAAAGGATTCATCCTGTATAAGACATGACTGATCACAACATCTGGTTTCAGGAAGGATTCATCCTGTATAAGACATGATTAGAATCATAATTAATTATGTGAGGTGTATGGTGATGTGTAGAAGATAGAAGAAGAAAAGGATGCCCCAGCGTAGAGCATGGGAGGTGTATGCCCCCTTTAGATTTTTTTCAAAAAAAAGGACAAAAAATTCTCAAAAAAAGAGAGGAAGAAGAATTAGGGTGGAAGGGATAAATGAGGAAGAAATATGAAGCAGTCGCAAAGAATTTGGAAGGAAGAATAGGAGAGGCGAGACCGCGGGGGAAGATGGGCCCTCATGGGGGCCCATATATGCCACAACGGATCCAATTAGGGGTCATTGTATCATGATGGACATATTTTTCTCTTTATATATATATATGTATACATGATTCAATTGGTGACAGATGATGTGTAGAATTTATTGTGATGGATTATTTTTGTTTGTCTTATGATGTCATATATGGATGCAATCATGGATGTGCTATGCTGACCTATTTTGTGATGTAGAGTGGATGCTTATGTGTGTATGTTTATGATGTGTTGCTGACATAGTTTTTTTTTTGGATGTAGGATGAGTTTTTTTTATGCTTTATGTATAAATACACATGTGTGAATGGTTTATGATGCAGTCTAAATGTAATGCTATATGGATGAGTGTATCTTTTTTTTATGTGATGCAATCTTATATGGTAAATGTTTTGTGGAAAAAAAATGACTGTCTAAGAAATGCACTCTACATGATGTGAATGAATTAAAAAAGAGGGAATATGCCAATAATAACACAATGATCTTAGATAGAAGAATATGGAATAGATGGGAAGTGGGGGAAATTGAGAACTCCATGGGATTACTGAGTTTAGGATTTGATGGAATGATGCTGAGATTTTGTGCACAACAAATATGGAGAGCCAACCTAGTTTGATGTTGCCCTGAGTGGCTTGCACCACTGATTATAGAAATCAGAATGCCATGAGAAACCCAGGGCATGGATTGACTCTATAGACAAACGGGAATTTCTTGCACACAACAATGCAAGTGTTAAAAAACACTAATACAAAGTTGTGGGTTTGTGCAAGGAAACCCTCAAACACATCGATACCTCTTGTACACGAGAAGGTAAGTGTTGATAAACACTAGTACTAGGTCGCTAGTTTATACAAGAGGGATCCAAAACATGCCATACTATGAAATATGCCTCAATATGCACCTATCATAACGTACCTGGATATGGAAGAACCTAGGCATTCGTAAATAGTGGTAGTCGTAGGGCAAAATATGCAAGTCTATATGAAAAGATCTAACAAAATCTAACAAGTCACTTCCTTGCGACCAAATGATACCTCTTGCCAAGAGTAGAACTAGGATGAAGGATTAGGGTGCCAGGTGAGGGAAGGGGTCATCCCTAGGGCAAAGTGGGCTTTTGGATTAGGCAAGTGATTCTATGGTTTTGGAGAGTGACTAGTTGATTTGGGATTGTTTCTCAAGACTTCTTCAAGCTTACACAGAGGCATAAAATCTCAGTTTTAATGGGACATTCCTTGTTCATGACTCAGGTGAAGACTCTTCATCATACACATCTTTTATTGGGAGATGGAAAAGAAGGAATGTTGCGCATGGGTGGGCTGGATGGTGGATGATTTGCAGTGTCGATTGGATAGACAGTGGATCTGGTTATTTACATTGGCACCTGCATAGAGGTTCTCACCAAGGTACTTGTCTGTAGCGCCACCAAGTGATTTTCACTAATGAACGAATTGTTTTTCTTTGTTTTTCTGATTTTTTAATTTTTTTTTGTGTCATAAGGCTCCTGTTTTCCAGGTTTTCACCAAAGTGATGATTTTTTTCAAGATCTTTTTCTCATTTTTTATTTTTTATTTTTTAAAAAAAAATTCTTGATTTTTTTTGACAATTTAAGACTTTCGGAGGACTAATAATAAAATCTTTTGAGGTGCATGATATTCATTGGATCATCCAAAGGATTACCTTCAGAAGTAGCCAACTAATAAGCTCCTGGTCCATATTTTGTTGTGATTACATATGGTCCAAGCCAATTAGGCTCAAACTTGCCTTTCTTTTCTCTTTCTTGTAGATTTTTTTGATTCTCCATGAGGACAAGATCACCAACTTGGAATTCCCAGGTTTTGACTTTTTTGTGATAACTCATCCACAAGTGGTTCTGATATAACCGAAGATGGTTCACGGCCTTGAGGTGCCTTTCATCTAACAATTCTAGCTCTTGTAAGCGGGTAATTTTGTATTCTTCCTTTGGTAGGATGTCTTGTAGTGATACCCTTAGAGAGGGGATCTCAATCTCAAGGGGAAGGATGGCTTTGGTGCCAAAGACCAGGGAATAAGGGGTGGCCCCTGTGGGGGTATAGATGGAGGTGCGGTAGGCCCACAAAGGGGGATGGAGTTGGAGGTGGCAATCACAGCCAACTTCATTGACTGTCTTTTTGAGGATTTTGATTAAGGTTTTATTAGAAGCCTCAACTTGGCTGTTGCCTTGGCTATAATATGGGGTGGAGAAGTGATGTTGGATGTTGAATTTTTGGTAGAGTTCTTTGACATCCAAGTTTTTAAATTGTTTGCCATTATCTGTGATAATAACTTTTGGGATGTCATAAGGGCAGATTAGATAGTTAAGGATGAATTTGGATATTTGCTTGCCAATGGTGAAATTAAGAGGGATAGCCTCTACCCACATGGTGAAGTATTCGGTGGCGGTGATAATGAATTTATGTCCATTGGAAGATGAAGGGTGGATTTTCCCAATGAGATCGAGCCCCCACTATGAGAAGGGCCACAGTGTTATAAATGGCTGCAATTCTTGTGACGGTGCATGAATTTTGTCACCATGTTGCTGGCAAGGGATGCATTTCTTCACATAATTATATGCATCTACCTCCATTTTAGGCCAATAGTATCCTATTCTCAAAATCTTTTTAGCCAATGTGAGCCCACTTGAGTGTGCCCCACAAATACCCTCGTGTACTTTGTGCAATGCCCATTCTGCCTCTTGTTTATCTAAACACCTTAGGAGGGAACCATTGAAATGCCTTTTGAATAGGGTGTCTCCAAGGATGGTGTAACGAGCACATTGGCGAATGAAGGTTTGTTGTTGGGTTTTTGTGAGATGTGGGGGAATGGTGTTCTCTTTGAATAAAGTGAAGGTTTCTTGGTACCAAGGGGACTCAGGACCAATGAGAACACACACTATTTTAGACTCTAGTAGTTCATATGTTGGTATAAATAATTGCTTGACCAAGAACTCACACTTCTGACTGTGTGCTAACATTTGAAAGAGGGAGCCAATGGTGGCCATTACATCTGCAACCCTATTGTTTGTTCGTGGGATTTGATTAAATGTGATTGCTGTGAATTTTTTTTTAAGATCTTCAACCATGGTATGGTAAGGAAGGAGTTTATCATCTTTTATCTGGTACTCATCATTGACTTGTTTTATAACAAACTGAGAATCACCATAAACTTCTAACTCCTTTATTTTATAGTGGATAGCCAGATGCAAACCTGTGATGAGTGCCTCATATTCTGCTATGTTATTGGTACATGCAAAGGCTATCTTGTATGATTTGGGGATACCATCTCCTTGAGGTGTGACCAATAATATTCCTGCCCCCAATCCATTTTGGGTGCAGGAGCCATCAAAGTATAATTGCCATGTGGAGGATGTGGAAACAATCATAATGAACTCATCTCGTAATTTTGTGAGAATAGGATGGTCACCTGATCTGCCAACTGATCTGCAATGACTTGTCCCTTGATTGCCTTTCTGTCCACATATTCAATGTCAAACTCACTTAGGAGCATGACCCATTTGGAAATTCTACGAGTGAGAGCAACTTTTGACAAGAGATATTTAAGTGGATCAATTTTAGCAATTAATTTTGTCTTGTTGTTTAGCATATAGTGTCATAGTTTCTGTGTGCTAAACACTAATGCCAAACATGCTCTTTCAATGGGGGTGTAATTGAGTTCATATCCTACCAATATTCAACTGATGTAGTAAATGGCCTGTTCCTTCCCTTGATCATCTGTTTGCACTAGTAATGCGCCCAATTCCATTGTAGTAGCACATATGTACAAAATGAGGAGTTTTCCAGGGGTAGGTGGCATCAAAACTAGAGGTGATGCTATATATTCTTTTAATTTCTCAAAGGCCTTTTGACATAAGCAGTCCCATTTGAATTTCATGTCCTTGCATAGGAGGTGTGCAAATGGATGGCACTTATCTGTTAGTTGTGAAATAAAACATCTAACAGATTGGAGTTTTCCCTGGAGACTGGGCAGTTGTCTGAGAGTTTTTGGTGGAGGCATTTCCATGATAGCTTTAAATTTTGTAGGATTGACCTTGATGCCTATATGGGAAACAATGAATCTTAATAATTTTCCCAATGTGACTCCAAACACACACTTTTTGGGATTCAGGCGTAGTTTGTATTTTTCTAATCTTTCAAAGATCTTCTTTAGAATGGGAATGTGTTCTTGTCTTGTCTTAGATTTGCCTAGCAGATCATCCACATAGTCCTCCATAATTTTATGTACAAGGTCATGAAAAATTGTTGTCATGGCACATTGGTATGTAGCTCCAGCATTTTTGAGACCAAAAGGCATGAACCGATAACAAAAAAGTACCCCATGGTGTTGTGAATGCGGTTCTATGCTGATCCTCATCTGCTATCTTGATTTGGTTGTATCCGAAAAACCCATCCATTAGCAATAGCATTTCATGTCCTGCTATAAGGTCCACAGTCATGTCTATATTGGGGAGCAGGAAATCATCTTTAGGACAAGCTCTATTTAGATCTTAGAAATATGTGCAGATGCGGATGCCCCTAGAAGGTTTGCTGATAGGTACAATGTTAGAGACCCATTTAGCATAGTCTATTGGTTTGATAAATTCAGCGTCTAATATCTTTTGGAGTTCTGCCTTGACTAGGAGTGCAATATGTGGGTGCATTTTGTGCAATTTTTGTTTTACAGGTTTTGCATCTGGGTGGACGGCGAGATGGTGAACCACCAAGGTAGGATTCAACACTGGCATATCAAAATAGGACCATGTAAAATTGATTTTTACCTCTATAAGGAAGTTGATGAAGTCTTGTTTCTCTATTTCTATGAGGGATTTGGCAATGAGCACATTTTTCAAAATGACTTTGGTGCCCATGTTGATGTTGTCTGTTTCTTCTATCAGCAAATTTGATTTGTCCTATGGAAGGTAACCAATGGTAGGGAGGTCAAGTCCCTCATCGTTAAGTGCCTTTTCCAAGTTTTCACTTTTGGATACACTGTTTGTTTTTATTTTTTGTTCATCAAAAGGTGCCTTAGGGAGGTTTTCACCTAGGGAATCATGAATTTTGCTTTTATTATCTTTTTTGTGTCTATGGGCATTGACCTGACTACCAAAGTATCCCTTTTCGTGTAGTTGAATACCCTCAATTTTGTTACAATCTTCCAGGTTTCATGCCATTAGGAGAGCAATGAGAGCATTATCATCGACGTAGATATCTAAAGTGGGTTTGTCTCATTGGCCTCAGTAATGAGTTCAGGATGGACAAGATGTAGCTCATGTAAAGTGGGAGGGGTTATGGGGGTGATGGTATTGATGTAAGTGTCAAGGAAGATATCTTTCTCGTATTCATAAGGCATTTCATGGAATTCCTCTTCTTCAGTGCTTTGGATATCTGAAGAAGGACTAGAAGGGGCACCAATGATAGTAATCTTAGGCACCGGGGTGTACCCCAAGCCTCTGTTGTATCTATAGGAGATAGGATTTATGGGTGCTTTTCTTTCTTTCTCCTCTAGTCCCAAGCTGTGTCCTTTGTAACCCATTCTTTCAACTATGGTAGATGCTTTTGGGTGTTGGCATATGGACACTAAAATGCGACATTGTGTGTGATTAAAGGTTTTGTCATTGATGGCAACCTTGCAATCCTATGGCACCAACAAGACATCATACCAACAAAGCATTATTCAAGCAAGATAGTGCACCGACATCAACAAGATCACTCTACACCGGCACCGACACCGGCACAGAAGAAAAGATGTATACCGACACAGAGGTTGACAAGATTTTTCATATGTAATATTTTGATTATTATTGTAAGCCGACTTGGCAAATTGTAAAATGACTCTTGTATATAAAAGAGATCATTGTAGACATTTGTGAGTGTAAGGAAGCAAACAAAAAGAAAATTATTAGGCAGACCAATGTGCAAATTATAGGTCAAGGGTATATGTAAAGAACAGAGTTAGAACCAGTACTGAATCTGGCATTGGAGATGCTATTGTAAAGTTGTACAGATCATTGGATTAGTACAATCCTCATTGTAAGTCAGTGTGACTTCTCATTGAGCAGTGAGCTCTAGGCAATTGGCCTTCTTGCATGTGCAGGCCCCTATTGTAAGTAATATTCTCTTATTGGCCAGTAAGTGAATATTGTGGGTCACAAATCCCACTGAGGTTTTTCCCACATCAGGTTTCCTCCTTAAAACATCTTGTGTTATGGTGTTCTTTTCATGTGGATGTTTTTGATTCTGTTTATTACATTAATTCTTGCATACTGGTATACTGCTACTTTATTTTTTGCAAGTTTTAACTTAAGAAAATTTGAATACCAGTCAGATACTAATTCACCCCCCCTCTTAGTATCTGTGGGAACCCTAACAATTGGTATCAGATCCTAGTCCTCTATTTTCAGAAGCCTAATAGCTTGAGGAAGATCTTGACACCGGTAAAGATGGAAAATCTGATGAAGCAACTTGAAGGAGCTCTTACTGATTATGATGCAGAGAAGTTGAAAAATATCAAATTAGAAGATGATTTAAGAGCAACTCAGGTTATCATTTAGGAACTTCAAGAAAATCTTACTATTACAAGAAATAAGAGAAGAGAACTTTGTGAAAAATTGCAAAATGAGAATGATGAAAAGGAATCACTTAATGATATGATAAGCAAGTTGAAACAAGAGATCATGACAACAAAAAATGAAATGCAGGATATGAATATGAGATTTTGCAAATAGATTGAGGATAGAAAGAAGAATGAAGAAGAATTGACCAGAAGACTAAGTGATGCAGCAAATGAGAACACAAGACTTAGCTATGAAAATGACATGTTGAAGACAGATCTGATGCATACTCAGAATGACTCAAATGAACTAATGAGAGAAAAAGAAATCTTGGAAAGGGAATTGGAAACTACAAATCAGCATAAAGAAAAATTCAAGAAAATCTCAGAAGAACTAGGTACCTTATTGAAGAATCAAAAACCCAAAGGTGACACTTCTGGAATTGGATTTGAAGTTGGAGAAAGCTCTGGTACTACAAATACTCAGGATCACAGCAAACCGGTAAGACCACCTAATACTTATAAATTCAATGGAAAATGCTTTAACTGTAATAAATATGGTCATAGGGAAAATGAATGTAGATCTAGGAATTATCAGAATATCAATCCACCCACTAGTCAATGCTCCAAATGCAACAAAGTTGGTCATAACTCTGAAAACTACAGAATGAATGTGAGATGTTATGTTTGTGGAAGATTTGGACATCTATCTAATCAATGCAAAACACAAACTGACATAGGTTATGGGAAAGCTATTTAGAAAAATAATGTAACCTGTTATGCATGTAACAAGATTGGGCATATTGCTAAATTTTGTAGAAGTAAAAGCACACTGGTAGACAACAAAAGTGCTAGCTTGAAAGGTAAAGAAAAAGTTGAAGAGGTTAAGCAAGAATTCTCAAAGCAATGGATTAGAAAAGCTAATCTAAATATTGGGAATACTCCTCCACCGGTAGAACCAACAAATGCTCCACCGACAGGATAGAGTGATGCCTCACCGGCAAGACAGAGTAGTGCTCCACCGGCAGGAAGCTCTTCATCTAATTGAAGAAAATTGTCTTGAGGGTTTGGCAATCTAATGACACATGTGCTATTATTCCCTCGGTTAGAGAAAAGAAGTTGAAAATCACTTATTACCGGCAAATAAAGTTAAGTGAATACTTAACCAGCATGCAATTAATGTGGTAGATAGCGAAAAAGACTTTATAAAATAATGTTTTGGCTCCATTTCATTTCACTGTGATTTCAAACTTTCAGAGAGTGCGAAGATTTCCGAGCTAAGGCATTTCGAGCAAGAAGCAAGCACACTCCAAGCAATCATCCATCCAAGATAGAAAAAGGTATTTTATCATGGCATCCACCTCTGTAATTGAATACATAGCGAACTCTACTATTGTGGAAGTAATTAAAAGACCTAGGCCTGTATTTCAGTTGGTCCCCGAAATAGCAAAGAAGGATGATACCTTAGCTGCATTTTCTCAAATCCCTAAAGGTGTTGTATATGCTGAAGACCCTAGAATGTATATTCACTGCAATATTGAAGAGTTAGGAGACGAGGAAATCAAAACCATGTATAAAACCAAGATATGTGATGATACCGGCAATGTCAAAGGTGAACACAAAATCATTGAAACCCTAGGATTCATAGAAATCCTTAGCATTCCTGAATTTCTTAAGGATGTGATTAGGATAGTGTTAACTAGAGTTCAAGGAGAATTTTTTTGGTTAGATGCAATTTGTAAGATCACCAAGCAAGCAGTAAAGGTTGTCACAGGGTTACTGGCCACCTGTAAAAGACCAGACAAAAATAAGAAAGTTTCAAATGATTTAGTCATAGACCTAACAGGTGCAACATTTGATAAAAGATCTTTAAGGGTTAATGATGTAAAAGATACAAATGTAAGAATCATAAGCATGATATTAGGTTACAAAGCCACTCATGCCAATAGACTTAACTCAGTTTCAAGTTTATGCATTAAGAGTGCTTATGACATGATAACAGACAATGCAAAAATTGACATCTGTGAATGGTTAAAGGATGAACTGATAGACAACCTTGGAAAGATAAAGAAGGATAAGAAAGGAACCTTCAGATTTGGAAATTTTTTAGTGTGTCTAATGCTTCATATAACAAAACAAGTTCCCGGTATAGGATATAAAGAACTTGGATATGACATACCGGTAGGAAAGCAACTGACAGAACTGTTCAATACCATGGGTGAGAATAAGGAAAACAACATTCATGACTTTTTCCAAGCACTAAAGACAAAAATGAAGAAAAGGACAAGGTTATCTCAGGAAATTGTAGATAAATACAAAGATGATATATGCTTTGTTATCAAAAAGGATGAAATATGGATGGAAGCAGTCATCCCAAGGACAATCTGGGTAACATAAATGGGTTATGAGATAGATGACCGCATAGTTGAAACTTATGCCAAAGCACTTCTGGAAGCCCCCAATGAACCTAAGGAGGAAGCATTTGGTAGTGCTAAAACAATAGAAAAACAAATATAGTCCAAGAAAAGAGTGAAGAAGGTAGAGGCATTTGTGAGAAAAGAATCTAGACAAGCAAAAGCCATTAAGGAAGATGTACTAAAGAAAACTGGCATAACTGAAGATGAGCTGGTAGCCCCACAACCTGAAGCTCATCTATCATCGATAGGTACTTCTTCAGAAGGAGACATGCCATCAAACTTTAAAAGAGTTGTTAGGAAAAGAGATCCCTGACCAGCAACCACTCCTTCACCTAGAAGGACAAGGCAGAAGCAACAAGTTGTGAGATCTCTGGTCAGAAAGGTCACACCTAAAAAGAAGCTTACTCCTAAGAAAAAGAAAAAGGAAAAAACTAACTTGGCACCTCTAGACATTTTGCTAAATGAGATCACAGAGGAAGGAAAACTAAAGAACATAGGGAAAATTTATGACACCCTATTGGCTGATGAGAAAGGGCAAGTTGAGGAAAGCGTAATATTACACATGGACATGTTCAAAAAGTTTTTGATGGAAGTCATAAATGAAATTCCTGATGACTTATACAAAAGACTCGAGGCCAGAAGGCATGGAGTAATTGAACTAGAAAAGAAAATAAAAATAGAAAAACTACTTTTTGTATATCCGGTAAACTCCCCAAAAGAAATTGATGATTTGATAGCTCAGGCTAACTGGATAGTTTTTTCCACTGCCCACTAGCAAATTTCACTGATGGCAGGTAGAGTTATAGAAGTTTCAGAGGAAACAGAAGATGGTTGGGACATATTTTTGGTTGAAAAAGAGAAACAAGAAGAATATAGGAATCCCAAGCCTATTAAGGTATACCAGAAGGATAAGGACAAAGGGAAAGGCAAAATTGGTGGACCTCCAAGCATAAAGGTTAAAGATTACCTACCTCCACCTGTAAAAATTACAATCCCTAAAAACCAACAGGCAGCTGAAAGCATGGATGTAGAGGATAGAAATACAAATCCTGAAGTCCTATACACTGTAAATGTTGATACCCAAAAGATCAACATAACAGTTGATAAAGACACAAGTGAAAAATCAGATATGGTAAAAGAGCCTCCGGTAACAGGAGATACAGAGCAACCGACAGAGGATACAAGGAAAAAGATGGAATCTGAGGCACAAATAGAGAAACCGATAGAGCTAAAGGCTCCGGAACAGATGCCACCAACAAGAAATGAAGTAGGAAAACCAGTGCTAAAGGAAATGCAGACACAAACTGACCTGCCAGAGGTCAATACAAGCATGGTCACATACTCAGTTTGTTGGGTCATCATCAAAGTCAACAAATGTGACTGAGGTATTACTTGAATCCATCAAGAAAATAACTGACTATAGTTCACAAGCTTACAAAGCAATAGATGATTCAATACCAATTTTGAAGATAATTGCTCCTGATTGTAATATAGATAATAAAGATTCTTTAGGATAGTTGGATACATTATATAAATACATTTCTGGAAATATTGAGAAAATAAAGGAAGAATCTATAAAGGACATTGTAGAAAAGGAGAAACATAAATTCTTTGAGGAGGAAATAAAGAAGTGTAATAGAGACTTTGACACACTTCTACCGGAACTGTGTAGTTTGTTAAAAGAGTATAAAAACCTGTATAAAGACACATACAAAACAAACTTCCTGACTGTAGATATTGATAAGAAAATAAGCAAGACATAGGAAGAGATAAACAAGCTTGCAGACAATTTTGTCAACTCTCTGGATTCACTATCTGTTTTTGAAGATAAGTTAGCAAATTTTGAGGCAGAATTACTTAAATAGGAAAGAGAGAAAGAGACAATAATAAACAAGGCAAAACACTTGAGATCTAAACTGAGTCCAAGATTGGACTATCTAGCATCTTTGCAGAAGGAAATCTTAGAGGCAAACACCGAGAAGTAAAACACCGGCAGAACAATTGCAGCATCTCACCGGTACTATGAAGAGGACTGAAACAACAATAAAAGATAGCAAAATTTTTATGGATAGTATAAACTTAATTTTGGGCTATCTTTTTCAGATAATAACTACCCAACTACAAGGTTGAGGATATGGACCGGTATAACTACAAACTCTACTAACATCTTGACAACCTTTGTCATTGATGCCAAAGGGGGAGTAGTAGGAATGAGAAAGTTCAAAAATAGGAATCATATGCTCAGGGGGAGCCCTTCATATTTTTGGTAAAATTTTTGGTCTACAAATTTTGGACACTTTTTTTGAAATTTCTCATGAGTGTTGCCATCAATGCCAAAGGGAGAGATTGTTGGCATATGGACACTCCAATGAGACATTGTGTGTGATTGAAGGTTTTGTCATTGATGGCAATGTTGCAATCCTATGGCACTGACAAGACATCATACCGACAAAGAATTATTCAAGCAAGACAGTGCATCAGCATCAACAAGATCACTCTACACCGGCACCGGCACCAACATAGAAGAAAAGATGTATACCGGCACAGAGGCCGATAGGATTTTTGATATGTAATATTTTCATTATTATTGTAAGCTGACTTGGCAAATTGTAAAATGACTCTTGTATATAAAAGAGATCATTGTAGAAATTTGTGAGTGTAAGGAAGCGAACAAAAAGAAAATTATTAAGTAGACCTAATGTGCGAATTATAGGTCAAGGGTATATGTAAAGAATAGAGTTAGAACCGGTACTTAATCTAGCATTGGAGATGCTATTGTAAAGCAATACAGATCATTGGATTAGTACAATCCTCATTGTAAGTCACTGTGACTTCTCATTGAGCAGTGAGCTCTAGGCAATTGGCCTTCCTGCATGTGCAGGCCCCTATTGTAAGTAATATTCTCTTATTGGCCAGTAAGTGAATATTGTGGGTCACAAATCCCACCGAGGTTTTTCCCACATCGGGTTTCCTCGTTAAAACATCTTGTGTTAAGGTGTTCTTTTCATGTGGATGTTTTTTATTATGTTTATTACATTAATTCTTGCATACTGGTATACTGCTACTTTATGTTTTGTATATTTTAACTTGAGAAAATTTGAATACCGGTCATATACTGATTCATCCCCCCCTCTCAATATCTGTGGGAACCCTAAGATTGGGTACATTCTTTTGGATATTTTTCCTGGTTTGTCATCCCCTTCCCGATACAACTAGGAAGAGACATCTGCTTCAAGGCTCTCCTCATTAAGTGGGCCCCATTGCTGGAAGGTGGTATTTTAGCACTGCATGACTGGTTTTGGGTCCTTTTTGAGCTCTTTTGGTTTGCCAAATGACCTAGGAGAGAGAGGGAGGTTTCCTATTAATAAGATGTGCTCCAATTTGTATTCTCCAGAACCATTGTCCAAGATCTTGATTTGATTATCTAGTTGGGATGATGTGGAGGCAACATTTGATGTGTCAGATAGAGGCATTGGCGAGGGTCTACTTAATGGGCAATGATATGGATGGTTTTCCTCTAGAAGTTTGCAATACTGGAAGGGTTGTGGATCACTTTTGATAGTTATCTCTTTTCCATTGAAGGGGAATTTGATGCATTGGTGATAGGTGGAGGGTACAACCTCCAAGGAGTGAATCCATGGCCAACCAAGGAGAATGCTATAGGGGAGATCAAGATCTAGTACTTGGCAAGGGGTTTCAATTGTAATGGGGCCCACTTGAAGAGGTAAGGTGATCATGCCCTTTGAAACTCTTTCTGCATCATCATATGCCTTTATTGTGATCCTTCCTGATGTGTCTGCTAGGTCCTCACAAAGTCCCAATTTTTTTATTAATTTGTATGTACATAGATTAATCCCGGATCCATCGTCTATTAGGATACATTTGACCTTGTGCTTGTGGATAAGAGCTTCGATGTGTAAAGGTTTGTTATGGTCTTCATCTGTGGGAGCATCTTTGGAGGTAAATACAAGGTGTTGCTGGGTAGCAAGGTTTCCAATGAGGGCTTGGAATTGGGTGGCATTGATGTTATCAGGAACATGTGATTCAAGAAGGGCTTGTTCCAAAATTTCTTTATGGATTGGGGAAGTCTTGAGAAGTTCCAAAATAGAGATCTGCGTGGGTGTCTTCCCAAGTTGGTCAAGGAGGTCATATCGGCTGGTGGAAGACATGGGTGGGGGTTTTGGTTGGGGAGGGACTCCTTGGATGGTGACTTTACCTTGGCATGTAGTTACATTGCAGTCATTTTGGAAATGGGAGGTGGAAGGCGTGGCACCTTGAATGAATATCCTAGCAAGGTTTGGTCTATTTTGGGAAGAAGGAGGATTAAGTCCTTGAATGGTTATGACATTGACATGAGTGTCTACAGGTTCAATGCAACCTACTAAAAAATCAAAGCCGGTTATGTGATTAGCGTAGTCATAACCCACTGCGTTAGATGATGAGCCTTTTCCTTTATCATGCTTCAAGAAGGGTTCCTGGTACATTTTGAGTTTATCATTGTTATTACTAGGTTTTGCATTTGCTACTTCAATCTCGCCTCTATCAATGAGATCTTGTATGTAGATCTTCAGTTTCATACACTTTCGTGTATCATGTCCCTTGATGTGATGGTATTCATAATACTCATTTTCATTATACCATCTTGGTTTAGGTTGATTGGGGTCAAATGGGAAAGTGATTGGAAAAACCACTACACCTGCTTTGACAAGTTTTTGAAACACCATTTCAATAGGCTCAGCCAGAGGAGTGAAGTCTCTTGGAGTCCGGTTATTCAATCGGGGTGGTCATCCCTAGATTGAGACATTGTTGTGAGGTTTGTGGGATTGATTTTGATTGTTTTTAATATGGAATTGATGATTATTGGTGGTGGATTTTGCGGGAGCGGCCATAGTTTGGACCTGCTTTGCATCAGTTATACCATCATTGACCACATTTTTGTTCTTAGACCAGAATTTTGGCTTGTTGTTATGATAAGAGGAAGAACTTTGTGTTGATTTCTGGTAATGTTTCAAGGTTCCTTCCTCCAACAAGACACGTTCGAGGGTGAGGACCTTATTGGTCAATTTTTGGAAGGATTTGATACATTGGGATATTAAGGGTCTCGAAAGTTCAGGCACCATGTCTTTTGAAATAGCTCAATTTGATATTGTTCTCGCATGTCCCACTGGAATTTTTTGATAAGATGTCGCCATCTTTGTAGGAAATTGGCAAAGGTTTCTCCAGGCCTTTGTTTTGTATTGCATAGGTCCATCATAGAAACATCATTAACCATGTTGTAAGCATAGTGGGCCACAAATTTTTCTGCCAAGTCTGGAAAGGAGACAATGGAACCTCGTGGTAGAGATGGGAACCATGCCAGGGCATCTCCCGTGAGACCAAAGGGAAAGAGTTTGTGAAGATAAAGGTCACTATAGGAGACTTCTTGGCATAAGATGTGGAATTCTCGGACATGGTCGCGAGGGTCTCCTTTGCCTTCATACTTGGTGAATTTGGGGATCTCAAATCCTAGGGGATAGGGTGCAAGTGATATAGATGGGTCGTAAGGACAAGGGAAAAAATCTTCAAATGAATAAGTTTTTCTTTTATTAGTCCTTTGTTTCATGTCCTTGATGATATTTTTCATGTCTTGAATTTCCTTGATGAGGTCTTGTTGTGGACTTTGATAATGATGAATTGTATTTGCCCCAAGAATTGGGTGAGCCAAAGAAGGTGCACCGCCACCAATGTATTGATATGATGAGGAGGCGGGAACGTGGGATGTGAGGACCAATGTCATAGGGATTTGTGTGATAGTTGGTTGTGGTCTGCAAACTATTGTGACAGGATTGAGTACGGCCCAGATGAAATTTGTGACATTGTTGGCAGGAAGGGAAGTTTGTGGAATAGAAATATGTGGTTGAATGGAAGGAGGTGGTATAGAAGTGTGTTGGAGAATAGATGAGATCGGATTTGATAGTGGTATAGATGGTAAGGAGGAAGAAGGTGGGATGGAGACCACAGTGGGATGTGTTGCGGGTGGTATTGATTGAGCTTGGATGATTGATGGGCTGCAATTGATTGAGTTTGAATAATAGGTGCAACACTTTGTGTGGGAGTGAGGTCTCCTTGTGGTTGTTGGGTGAGAGAGGATCTATTAAATTCAGGCAGAAGTTGAGCTCCTTTTTCAAGGAGAGTTTTTAGAAGTGCATTAGGATTGTGTTGAATAAACTTTTCCATCATCTCTCGGTTATAAGAATCCACTAGGAAAGTTTGCACTTCCAGAGAAAGTTCATCTTGGCTAACCATGTTAGGATTTTGGCTTTGATCTTGATTGCTAGGTTGCCCACTTTATATAGGATCTTGCGTGGGATCTTCATATAGGGCACTAATGCCCCACATGCCATATTGTTGTTCAACCATCTTTCTCTTTTGGGATCGAGTTGTAACCATACACAAATAACCTTGGAAAAGTTTGGAGGGGGAAATTTGTGATGAAAGGACTTAGCAAGATATCTGTGGAATTTTGGATTTTCTCTTTTATGAAAAGGGATTTTTTTGATTGGTATGGTTCTTGGATTAGAGCCCGGATTTGACCATAAGTAAGGTGATGACCATGTTATGTAGAATTTAGACCTTGCATTGATGATTAAAAAGCCTCTCTTATAACAAGGGTTGACTAATGACCCTAAGCAAAGTAAAGACGTGAGTTAAAAGTCTTGATCGACTCAAAAGGATTAGGCAAAAGGTACTTGGAGAGGATTCCCCTTCAAGCACGAGAGCCAATTGATTAATGATGAGGTCTAAATGGAATTTCACAAGGCATGTAACCTTAACGTGAGGTTAAATTGGATTAGAGGATGATTGGATTTGAATTTTGATAATTGATTTGACAATGGTGGGAGATTGTTTTAATGTGCTAAGTCCTTAGGAAATTTGAGAATTATTGATGGAGGAGGTATGATAGTGATGGCTTAGAAGAAACTTGGTTACTAGGTTGTTCTTGGCATGAACATGACTCAATGGAGGATAGATTCGAATGGCAAGTTATATGAAGGGACACGACCACCCTGATTTGGATGATAGTTGGTGTTCCAAAGGACAATCTTGAATGTTGATGGAGAGGATGGACTATTAGCTTCTCTCTTGGGCTTATGAAACATGGGACGGATGGAGTTTTGATGCAATTTTGGACTTTGTGTGGGTAATGACTTGGATAATTGTTTGTGTCTTGACAAGTGTTTTTGCAAAGTGTTTGGGGATATTGATATGTTTTTAGTATTCTATTGGCAAGTATGTATCAAACAAAGAAAACACAATGATCAAATGCATATTATCTCAAAGACACTCATGCTCATATACAACATTCTTAAGGCTAGCAAGGACAATAGTCGTTGGATCTCAATTGGTTTCCCAGCTACGCTTACCCAGAGCGGACACTTAGATGCTTGACCCCACCGGCTCCCCTCCATGACACTCACTTCTTGGGGCAGCCAAGCATCAATTCCCATGAAAACGCCTCATGACGAACCTTGTGTCTCTACTGAGGGTCGTAAAAATATGAGCGGCTTCAGAGGTCTGACCTCCTGCACCAATGACTATAAGGTTTTTGGCCACTATGAACAAAGTGTTTAGTAAGTCTTCCCGTTAGGAGCTACCCTTTGAAGTTGTGCAAGCGCAATTGAGGCCTATATCCCAATAAAACAACAAGAACTTAGTAGTCATGCAAGCTTGATTGAGATCTCTAGGATCATACTAAGCACTCAATGTGAGAGTGAACTCTCATATAGCCCCAACCATTGACCCTTTCGTAGTCAATGGCCTATTTATTATAGTGAGTTGGGAACCCTAGGTTCAGGTGTACTCACTTAGGTCGTTCCCCTCTTACCTTCTCAAAGAGCAAGTTGGGAGGGCAGGTCTGCTAGAGGTAAACATGCAATCAAACAAGAAAAGGTTGGAGGGTCTGGATTTCAAATCGTCTAGCTAGATGAGAGCATACTCTCCTACCTTTACGCTTTTCTTAAAGACACATAAGACAATGGCTCATTCCATTTTAATTAATATCTAGGTGCCTAATTTAAATAAATGCACAATGTTTGGTTGGATTTCTTAGGCAACCTGCAAAACAACTTGATTAGTAGTTTGAAAAATGGAGTCTTCAACAAGCATCCTGCAAAAGACAACAAAATGACAAAAATATTAATTTTTTTTGACTTTTTTGGAATAAGTAGAAAAACATGAATAAAAACTTCTTTACTAATGACAAATGTGGATTTGGAGGAAAATTTGATGGGTAAATGGTGCTTGACTAGGTTTTTGCTACTTTCCAAGGGATAAGCAAGCAAAAAATGGGGATTTTGGAGGAGAGATGAAGGAATGGAAAAAATTGTCCAAGAGGGACTAAGAAGAAAAAGTTGGAGATGGACAATATGGGAAAATTTGGAGGTGATTGGATAAAAGGGGAAGGAGTTATGGCAAACCCTAAAAATAGAGGAATGTGGGATTTTGGGCTTCAAAAAGTGGATTTTGGGATAAGGCCCCCAAGGAAGGAAATGTGCAAAATGGCAATGCAGGGGATCTAGTGAAGTTTGGAGGAAAATGGAGTAAAGATAAAGTAGATATGAAGAAAAAAAGAGAATTTTTTTTTTTTTTTACCGGAAGAAATCTTTATTTGATTACTGATCTTCTGGTATAGGTGCACCCGACATGGCATTTCCACCCCTATTATAGTTGTTGGGCATATTACTTACTATAGCTACCGGTCTTATACAGGATGAATCCTTCCTAAAACCTGGCGTGCTCTGATCATGTCTTATACGGGATGAATCCTTCCTGAAAACAAACGACATGATAAGTCATATCTTATACAGGATGAATCCTTCCTGAAACCAGATGCTTTGATCATCTTTGTCTCATACAGGATGAATCCTTCGTGAAACCAGACTTTATCTAGATCTTATCAATAAATTAATGTCATTATCAAAAAACAAGATTATTCTTTGAATCAACACGTCATTATACCTTGCTTCAAAGAGGGGAAAAATGTACACTTAAATAATTATCTTTAATCATTTTTAATTCCTCACATAATTAATTAATTAATTATGTTAATTAAAATTCTCCTCAATATTAATTAAATATAATTGATATTGTCACTATAGTATGTGACTGATTTATTTAATAAATCAATCCCTTTCTTTATTCTTCTAAAAGATTAAATCCTTACAAATCTTCCTCTTAGCTAATTAATTTCAATTAATTAGTTAACCCACATGATTCCTACAAACCATCTTCTTAATTCATCATTAACCTAATAAAGTCTTCTAGAAACTCCCTAAACTCACTTAACCTTATTCTTTTAATTTTTAATTCCCTCCACTCATTCTCTCTCCTAGTCAAATCTTCCTACAAATCCTAATCCCACCTAACATTTCCTCTAATCCCCCTCCTAATGAATTGCTAATGGCTAATCATCATGATTAGCCACAAAGTCAACTCCTTGTCCCTTCTATCCAACCACTAGCTTTTAATGCTCTTTTCCTAGGTGAATGTGAGATTTTCAAAATCTCACAGTCCTCTAGGCATCTCCTCTCTCAAGGAATTTTTAATTCCTTCTTATTCCTCCAATCCCCATGATTATCCCTTTTTGGAGAGTTTTAAATTCCTCCTCCCCATTCTTCAAAGAATGTCACATCCCTTGCTTCTCTCAAGGCACATTGGGAAGTCTTCCCAATGCACTTTTCTCTTCTCAAGGTACCTTGGGAAGTCTTCCCAATGTATCTTGAGGAGTGTGGAGACAAGAAATACCTTTAAGGTATATCTCTTGGTCTCCACACCCTCTCTTGGGCCTTGTGTGAGCTCACAAGAAATCCTAGCCCTTCATCTTGAATCCATCCTAGCCATCCATTCTTCCTCCCCTCTTTCTATAAATTGAGGACTCCATCCCTCCATTCTTCATTTCCAAGTTCAGTAATCTTATGCTGCCCTTTTGAGCCTAGGAAAATCATTTTAGCATCCTTATTATGTCAAAATCATCCTACATCTACACTTATCATCTCATTTTCATCATCCTCCAAGATCCATCTCATTTGTGCACAATATTGGAGAGCCATCCACATCAAGCAAGCAAGAGGAGCACATCAAGCAGAGCATCATCCAAGGGTGCCTTCACTTCATCAAGCTCCATCCGAAGGAGAATGTATAAGGTTTGTGAGGTATATGCATTCTTATTCTTGTTTTAAGCATTTCAAATTATGTCTTTGATTTCATATGATTATATGTTTGACTTGCATGCTTATTAACTAATCCACCTCATAGGTCATTTTCCCCTCTTCAGCAACTATCTCGAAAATAAAATTACATTATAACACTAATTTAATTTACCAAAATATTATATTTTGTACAATAAAATATTTCTTTTCAAAATAATATATTCTTCCACATGTCACACCCAGTTGCTCTTCTTGTTGCTACATACTCCATGAATCTCGATGACATGTTACATCTAGCTCCTTGGTTGAGGTTGCATATTAAATTATAATAATTAAAAAAGTTGATAGATATAAAAAATTAAAAATAAATTAAATTATATTAAAAAAGGGTTAGTGCAGGATCAAGGGGGGGCAAAAAGTGGCGATGTGAAAAAAATAGCCTTCCTCACTTGCCTAAAAACATGAAAATCCGTCTTGACTTTTTGCTAGGCCTGGGTGTCAGTGCACCTTGGCCTGGTAATTACCTATGCAAATCGGATATCTGATTGTTATTTGTAATTTTAATTTAAAAAATATATTATATGTTACATATTATATAATATATAATATATATAATGTAATAATATATTATATAATATATTATTACATTATATATATTATATAATATGTATTATATAATATATTATAATATATATAATATAATACAATACGTATTATATAATACAATATTATATTATATTATATTATATTATATATAATAAAATATAATATAATATTATATATTATATTATATATTATAATATATATAATATAATACATATGTGAGCATGATCGTCACACATGTATAGTCACCCTACCTCTTACACATCATGATATACTTATCATGTGTGACTACAATTTAGTTCATGCCTCCATATTCCTCATATCTTATCTCTTCATTAAAGCAAATGCACATTGGCCCTTGATTTTCCTCTTGAAAAGTCTATAAATTAGAGGCCTCTCACCAAATTTAAAAAATTACTTTGATTACATCATTATGATGCAATTTTCTAGAACTAGCATCTTAATCCAAACATGATGTTGTTGGTCTATTAAGTTCAACCATATTCCACCGTCAATATATCATAAAAAATTACATCAATATATCATAAAAAATTACATCAAGTGGAGAGTTGGGTACACTCCACTTCCACTCAATCGAAGGAGAAAAGAGAAACAAGGGAAAATGTTCTATTATTGATTTAGAATCTTCATTTTTTCACCCCTATTTATTTTCTTGTCTTCAATGCTTACACACTATTCCCATGATATTTATCAATCACACATGTACCAATATTCCTATGATTTATCAGTATGCCGTGTGTTCATAACATGTATTATGGACTTTTATCACAACATTCTGGAAAAAAACAAACTTTAGAGGTGCTTTCACGATCACATCCTTTCACTTTCACATACATTCTTATCTACTAAGTCATTTTGAGAGTGACATGATGTATACCTAACCTTTAAGGCCATGTTTACCATAAAATATGTATGTGTCCTATATATTAATATTAATGAATAATCTCTATAAAATTATCAAGAGGTTTTATTTCTAATTCAAGTTATTTCTTATATGAAAATATTGTTTATTAAAATTATAAAAGTGTAAAAAAAACTCGTAACAAATATTCAAAAAGTTAAATAAACTATTTATAATTAAAAAGAAATAGAAGTACAATATACATAGTAAATAAAAAATAATTATTTTATTTTATTTCTTATGAATCTAAATATATTTTATCATGAGGTCTAACTAAGGGGAATGTCATCCTTGTAGTCCCATCACTTCCTTAATATATTCTTAAAGAACACCAATCCTTGTACATCCCATTATATTAAGGATCAAGATGAAAAATGTTATAGAAATGTATAGAAAACCAAAATGATCTTGTATGTTACAAGATATATTCGTCAAATTATATAATTTTAGATAAACCTAGGGTCAACCTTGTAAAATGCGGATTGAAATTAGAAAATATATTGAAACTATATTGGTTTCAAGATAAAGAGCACATCAAAAGCATTCATTTCTAAATAAGTATAAATAGATTTTGTACCACATCAATGTTATTCTTCATTCTTTTTCTAAAGATACACATCTTCATCTTCTTACGTTTAATTTTACTAAAACTAATAATCTAATTATCAATTCTTAACTAATAATTTAAATATAAACTAATAGAAATTTATTATACCTAAGATACATTCTAGAGTGGCATCCACATAATGTCATCTCTTAATTGTATCCAAAAAAAAAAATACAATTGACATATCTTTCAAAAGTTAAAACAATAAAACTAACAAATAAATAATATTTTTTAAATTAAATAAAAATAGAATAATTTAAAAACTTTATTAAAGTAAAATAAATTAATTCTTAATAAATTTTAAAGAAATTAATATAAAAATAAAATATATAATATAATAAAATTATTTTGAATATATATATTTAAGATATTTATACTAATTTATAAACATTTATTTAATTAATTAAAATATTAAATTATAATAATTTATTTTAAAAAGTTAATTTTCTTTTAGTAATAAACATGAATTTATATTATTACTAATAAACTAGATTCCACCATATCTATAAGACATATTTTCAAATTAAAAATCATATATTCCAGCACATCAAATTTAATGGATCTCTATGTTATACATCATTGCCAGCCATTCATCAACATTTTATTACTTTACTATCTCTATTATAGATTCGAAAGCTCCTTTTATGCTCACCCAAAATTAGAAACATTACTTTAATTATTTATTATCTCTTTTACTTTATATGAGATTTTAAACAATAAATTTAAATTGTATACCTATGTCATCAATATTAATTTAAATCTTTTCAAGAAGCACCATAATAAATAAAAAATAATTTTATTTTATTGATCCCAATAGCATCTTATATAATTCCAATTTTTCAATTAAACTAGCAATATCTATTTATATGGAATGATGGTTTTATGATTGGAAAACCATCATAAGAAGTAATTTCCAATCATAGGACAATTTAGAAGGTCTCCCAAGCCAATGGAAGAATACCATTCCATTACAATAGTAGTCTTAATTTTTTTTTTTCTATTGAGTCTATCTAATAATATGTAGCTATAGAATGTCATATGCAACATTGATTAAAAAAACTTGCACACAATCTAATTCAAAAATAACATATAAGAATTTATGAATTGTGAATATCTTATATCATTAATATATAATAGTTTACATAAAAATGTCAGTTTTACCCTCTCATGGTTCAATTTTAAAAAAGAATGATGCAATAGGTAAGAGATGCTCTGCTAGATGGAAACCTCCTCCGCAGGGACACTTTAAACTGAATTTTGATGGGGCCTCTCATGGTAACCCCAGGCCGGCTGGGGTAGGCATGGTAATTTATGATCACAATGCAAATTTTATTCGAGCTAAGTGTCATGCTATTGGTTTTAAAACTAACAATTATGTGGAATTTCATGCTTTGTCTTTTGGATTGGATATGGCAATCTCTTTGGGAATTAAGGATTTAATATTTGAAGGTGATTCTATGGTGATTATTCAATGTGTTATGAAAAAAAAATTGAATTGTTGGAATTTGTAGTATAAACTTGATCCCATTTTACAAAAATTAGAATTGTTTGAATCTTTCTTGGTATCCCATTGTTACAGAGAAGTTAATAAGATTGCAGATTATTTGGCAAATTTAGCCACTGATAGCAATGCTAATCAGTGAGAGGTGGGTTTTGAGGAAATTCCTTCTAGGGTATGGGAAGGTTTGTAGTAATAGTCATATGATTTTCTTGAGTAACGTCGATGTAAATTTTATTATGATAATTATTTATGCTTTCCCCTTTCATTTCAAGTATTCATGTTCATTGTCTGGAGAAGAGTTTGAGGCCATGATATTTGATATAATAGTGTTTTTCCAAAGTTTTTTCGATACTTTCATTTTTGGCAGGAAGGTTTTTGGCTCATGGGATTTGGCATAGGGCTTTGGAAATTTTTGTCTTCTTCCATTGATAGTAGCTATGTAGTCTACATTTGAAAATTATCCGATGGATTTTTTTTGACAAATTGTCATATGGGCTCTATGCAAAACTGATATTATATGTGTTGTGACCGCATTTTGTATCTGGTTTTGGGCGAGGTGTATAAATTGGTCAGTTAGATACTATAGGTTTATTTTATGAGCTATGATCGAAGGTTTTCTTCCCAAGGTTCTTTCCTCTGGTATGCTCTTTGAATCCTGTGTAAAAACTAAAAAATATTAATAAAAAGTTTAGTGGAATAATCCACTTTTATTGAAAAAAAAATAGTTTACATAAAAACCTATCCATCATAAGTATACACTGCATGTTTTAGGCATAAGAGAACTAGACCCACCTTTCTTCTAAACATTCACATGATAGCTGAATTTCATATTATACAACCATACTTCTAGCTGTGCACTTTGAATCTAGTCCTAGTAGACAATTTTATCCTCAACTCCACACCTCTAAACATTCTCCAAATACAAATCTCTTGAAACATCCTCCTTCAGCACAATAGAATGCCCAGTCAAAACAATCCTTAGAATGGTAGTATTCTTGAGCCCCTGATAAAATGGAGCAATGGAAGCCCTTGCAATCCTCTGACACCCATAATAAGCATACCCCTCTATCTTATCATACCCATAATCCTAATGTAGTCATTGTTGGCCATTTGGTGGAATTGATTATGTGTTGCATTGATGTTTAATCATTGATGCCAACACTAGGTGTTTGGATGCTTTATTGACACCCTTTTGGTCTTGATAGGTTAAGTGGTTTCTAATTAACTTGGATCTGACATGATCCAGTCAGCTCTGGTATAGTCTGGTGATGGAATTGGCTTGTTCATGATACTTATACTCATATTTGGTCAGTTTGTTTTGGTTTGGAGATTGGATGCTATCCTGCTTGCTTAGAAGCTTGGTTTTTGGTTCCATCAAGGGTTTCATTGGTAGAGCTTTTGATGGAGATCTTTGATGAATTGCATAAGTGGTGTTGGTGCAGCTTCTGATGGAGTTTCAGAATGCCATTTGTGATCATGTTCGAGACTTGGTGGTTGGAGATCATTGCTGAAGCATGTGGACCTATACTTGGTCCCAGTTTATCTAGGTTATGGACCGACTTTAATGTAACATGTGGATAGGACCTATTGATGTATTTCTGAGATGTCTTATGTGTTGATATTACTTGTTTGGTCTAAGGCCAACATGGTTTGTAATTATGTAATTACTTTATTATCTGGTGGCCGACCTGATTGTTTATGGTTGAGCATATGTCTAAATAGATGTAAGATCTCATTGTAGATCATCATGGTTAATGTAGAGGTCATGGTCAAGGAATGCAATGTGTGAATAATGTAATATCATTCAGGCAGAGGATTTGGTTGATCATTGGAGATCTAATTGGTTTTATGTAAGAGGATTTAGTCCTCCGGTATTGAGCTTAACTAGAACTGTACTTTGGCATAGGAGATGATATCTTTTGCAGTTCAACACTTCTCTAGATTGTAGTCTGGATTTATATTTAGTCAGTGAGACTCCTTTTGTGATGAGCAGTGAGCATCTAGGCTGTTGACCTTCCTGCGAGATGTTTTGCAATTCAACACTTTATTTATACAAAACAATGAAGAAGCCACTAGAAGCCAAAAACAAAAACTCAAGCAACCACTTGAAATAGAAAAAAATACCCACAAAGCGTGCGAGATGTTTTGGCAATTAATAACATACTTCCTTCTTGGCTGATTACGAGGCCCTTTCATGATTCCATGATGCCTCTTACCATTACGAGACATGATATATAATCTTACCCTACTTTCCATGATATCTCTCATAATTTGAAATATCACGTGCTTCCTATGGGAACTCCCCTTCACCATACCATGTCATTATCTGCCTATTCCTAACAACTTCATTGGTAGCCCAGTCAATACTCTTGCTGGAATCTCTATAAACATGTGAGATATGATATTGGTCAAATCCCTCAACTAATTCCTTGGCCGTTTTGATAATGTTTTTAATTGTCCACGACGGGTGATTATTACCAAGGAGGCAATTGATAATTTTTTTTAAGTCTCCTCCAACCAACTTGATAGATTGGAGAGCCCCCATGGCTTCAACTAAGTGATTGGTTTTATTTCCCAAGGAGAGGGTAGCTGCTCCCAGGAAAAAGCCAACATGATTCCAGATAACTCCACCACAGCTTGTTGGCCCAGGATTGTAGAGGGGGTGGAGGTGAGTCAGTTGTCATAGATTACAAGAACATTTAGCATTTAAAACTTCAATACCAGAAATTAAAACATTAATACCAGAATGCTTAAACCAAATACCAAAATAACAGATAAACAAATTAAGCATAAACAATAATCAAAGAATAAATACCATCCACATGACACCAAGATTTATACGCGAAAAACTCGGTAAAGGGAAAAAACATGGTGGGAATCCTACCCACAGTCAGATAATACTTTTGTAGTAAGTATGTGAATTACAATTGAGGGGCCTGCACTTGTAGGAAGGCCAACAACCTAGAGTGCACTACTCATCATAAAAGGAGTCTCATTGACTACATAGAAATCCAGACTACAATCTGGAGAAATGATTGAACTACAAAGATAGCATCTCCTATGTCTGAGTACAGTTCTAGTTAAGGTCAATACCAAAGGACTAAATCCTCTTAACAAAACCCAACTTGATCTCCAATGATCAACCAAATCCTCTACCTAAATGATATTACATTATTCACACATTATATATCCATTCCCATTCCTATGATCATAATAATCTACAATGAGATCTTACATCATATATATAAAAACCCTCGACCATAAACAATCAGGTCAGCCACCAAACAATAAACCAATTACATAATTACAAAACATGTCGGCCTTAGACCAAACAAATAATATCCAACCCATAAGACATCCCAGAAACACATCGAGAGGTCCAATCCAGAGGTTACATTAAGCTAGTCCATAACTTAGATACCCCGAGACCCAAATTAGGTCCACATGCTAAAGAAATGATCCCAATCCACCAAGTCTCGAACATGATCACCATTAGCATCCTAAATCCATACCAGAAGCTGCACTAACACCACTTATGCATATCATCAAAATATCTTCATCAAATCTTTGTCGGTGAAACCCTCGTCGGAACCACAAACCAAGCTTCCAAGAGAATAGGATAGCATTCATTCACTAGACCAAAACCAAATAACTAAATATGAACATGAGTAATCCAATTCCATAACCAAATCATACCAAAGCATACCGGAACATGTCAGATCCAAACCAACCAGAAAACCACACAACCTACCAGGACCAGAAGGGTGCCAATAAAGCATCCAAAATAGCTAGTGTTGACATCAATGACCAAACATCAATTCAACACATAATCAATTCCTCCAAATGGACAACAATCTCCCCCTTTGGCATTGATAGAAACACTAGATGTGAAAAACATCTAAGTACCAAGAAATGCCAAACAAGTCTCCCCCAATGGAAGATAGCCAACAATATCCCACTCAAAGATATAGCAATGAAGTTCTGAAATAAAGACCAAAGTCCCCTTGTGGATGATATCTCTATTAAGCTTTGTATTATACATGTATCACTCCCCCTAATGTATACAACTCCTAAAGTTTTTAACATTAATATCTCTCCCCCTTTGACCTCAATGCTAGAAATCTGATAAAAATATAAAAGCAAAAACAAACACCACTGAAACACAAAGCTAACTACTCCCCCAGAGCAATAGCATCCCCACATCAATGCTGGAATGAATAATATCTCTGATAATGTATATCGGACTAATGCCAAAAAGCATCAATCAATTTTCTATCGGAGGGGCAAAAACCCCTAACCTGTCTCTCAAGTACTCAAATGATTCTTTAGGCCAAAGTTTTAGTGAAAATATCTGCAATCTACTCTTAATTGTTCACATAAATCAGTCTAACTTTATTTTCTTCCACTTTATCCTTCAAAAAGTTATACTTGATAGATATGTGCTTTGTCTTAGAGTGAAATACCAGATTCTTTGATATGTCAATAGCAATAGAGTTAGCACAGTAAATAACTACTAGTCCAGTGAAATGCAGTTTGATATCCTTCAACATTTGCTTCATCCATAGAACCTGTGTATAGTTAGTAGCAACAACAACATACTCAGCTTTAGTAGTAGATAAAGAAGTACATGATTATTTCTTATTGATCCATGAAACCAACTTCTTTCCAAGAAAGAAAGCTCCATCAGAAGTAATTTTCTGGTCATCAATATATCCAACCCAATCAACATCTGTATATGAACATAAAGTAAAGTCATCATACTTAGGGTACCAGAAACCATATCCTGATGTACCTTGCAAGTATCTAAAAAAGATTTTCACTGTACTCTCATGATTTTGTCTAGGATCACTCTGAAATCTAGATGCAATATAAACGACATTCATTATATCAGGCCTAGTTTGAGTCAAATAAACCATACCTCCAATTATAGATTTGTATCTTGTAGGATTTACCGATGCAAAAACATCTTTCCTTGTCAATTTCTCAGTTGTAACCATAGGAGTACTTAGCGGTTTAGAATCTCCCATACCAAATTTCTTCAACAATTCCCTAACATACTTAGTTTGATAGATGGATATACCTTGATCAATTTGAGTAATCTGCAAATCTAAGAAAAATTTCATTTCCCCAATCAAAGACATTTCGAATTATTTCTCCATATTCTTAGAAAATTCCATGCACAACATTTTTTCACCTCCAAAAATGATGTCATCAACAAATACTTTAAAATCAGTATATCATCATCAATGACCTTATAATATAAATTACTGTCAGCATTACCCCTAGTAAAAGCAAGCTTCAAAAGATTTTTATCCAACCTTGCATACCAAGCTCTAGGTGCTTGTTTCAATCCATATAAAGCTTCCCTTAACCTTCAAACCATGTTTGTATCATCTGATAGTGAAAAGCCATCAGGTTTCTCAATATAAACTTCCTCATCAAGATCCCCATTCAAAAAAGCACACTCAACATCCATCTCATAAATCTTGTAGCTCTTATGGGCAACATAGGCAAGAAATAATATTACAGCTTCAATCCTAGCTACAGGTGCAAAAGTCTCACCATAATCAATTCCTTCCTTCTAAGAATATCCTTTACAAACCAATATAGCCTTGTTACTTAGAAATTGACCATCCTCATTCAATTTATTTCTAAAAGCCCATTTAGTTCCAATAACATTCTCATTTTTAAGCTGAGGAACTAAAGTCCATGTGTTATTCTTCTGAATCTGATCTAATTATTCTTCCATATCTTTCAACCAACATTCATCTTTACATGCTTCAATTATTAATACCAGTTCAACTTGAGAAATTAAACATACCTCATTAGTCACCAATCTTCTTATTGTCATCACTCCATTTTTCTTATCCCAATGGTCTGATCTTCAAAATGATTCAATCTCGCATACCTAGGAGTCTTTTGACTCCCTGTTACTCTTCCCGGTTCTCCAGTTACTATTGAATTTTTTAATACTGCTGGAGTAACTAGTTCAACACTCTATTTTGGTAGAGATGCTATCGGTTCAGAGATAATCATTTCCACCACTGGTTCTTGCTCATAAACTCTGATTTGACCTATATTTAGCTCATCAACCTTGACACTATCACTCTCCACAATTCTCTGCAATCTCTTGTTATAACATCTGTATGCTTTTCTTTCATTATAATAACCAAGAAATATGCCTTCATCACATAGGATCAAATTTTCCAATGATATCATCTCTCCTGATATAACATTTACTACCAAAGATTCTGAAATATTTAACTGTATGTGTATTGCCCAACCATAATTCATAAGGTGTCTTACTAGTTTCTCCTTTGATATGCACTCTATGGAATGTATAAATTGCTCATGCCGTCACTACTTCTCTCCAGTAGATATGAGGTAGACTAACTTCCATCATCATTGTTCTAGCAACATCCAAGATAGTTATGTTCTTCCTTTCCACAACTCCATTTTGCTGAGGTGTCCAGGGAGCATAAAATTGTCTCCTTATACCATGATTCTCACAAAATTTATTAACCTCACCAAATGTGAATTCTCCACCATGATCTGACCTCAAACATTTAATCTTCAATCCCCTCTCAATTTCCACTTCAGCCTTAAATATTCTATATTTTTCAAAAGCCTCATATTTCTCCATTAGAAAAGTAACCCACATCATTCTAGAATAATCATCAATGATTAACATGAAATATCTATAACCTTGAAAACTTTTAACTCTAGAAGGGCCACACAAATCATTATGAATAAGATCAAGAACATCATGAGATTTATCTTGTATACTCCTAAAAGAGGTTCTGACCTGTTTTCCCATTTGACATTCTTTACATACCGAATTATAGGACTTCACAATCTTAGGTATATCTCTAACTTCCTTAGTTGAACTGATCTTTACAATGCAATCAAAATTCACATGACATAGCCTCTTATGCCATAGCCAACTCTCATCAATTTGTGCAATCAAACATGTCTTCTCACTAGAATTCAAATGAAATATATTACCTTTTGTCTGTGTACTGGTTGCAATCTCCAAACTAGATCTATTAATGATTTTGCATTTTCCATCCTTGAACTGTAATTGAAATCCCTTATCCACCAATTTTCCTACACTCAAAAGATTATGCTTCAAACCTTCAACAAAATAAACATTATCAGTATTGTTCTTACCATCCAATGATATAGTTTCTTTTCCTTTGATCATACTGTTAGGAAACCAATAGATACTCAGAGCGGGGGGGGTGGATCAATATCTAACCGGTAATTAGAATTTCTCAACTTAAAACATGCAGTACATCTTATAACAGTGTATCGAGAAATAATGCAATAAACAAAATTAAAAGCATCCACATGAAAAGCACACCATAACACAAGGATTTAACAAGGAAACCCGGTGTGGGAAAAACCTCGGTGGGAGTTGTGACCCACAATATCCACTTACTAGCCAATAAGAGAATATTACTTACAAGAGGGGCATGCACATGTAGGAAGGCCAATTGCCTAGAGCTCACTGCTCAATGGGAAGTCTCACTGGCTTACAATGTGGATTATACAAATCCAATATCTTGTACTGCTTTACAATAGCATCTATAATGCTTGATCCAGTACCAGTTTCTACTCTGTTCTTTACATAAAACCTTTAACCTATATTTTGCATAACAGGTCTGCCTAATATCTTCTTTTTCTTCGCTTCCATTACTTACTAAATGTCTACAATGATCTCTCTTATATATAAGAGTCATTTAACAACTTGCCAAGTCGGCTTACAAAGTTTTTACAATAATAAGAAAAATATAATATAACAAAAATCTTGTCGGCCTCTGTGTCGGTATGCTTCCTTTCTCTGTGCCAGTGCCGGTGGTCTGAGTGCCAGTGTATAGTGTGATCTGTTGATGCCGGTGAACTATCTTGTCGGTGTAATGCCTTGTCGATGTAATGCCTTGCCAGTGTAATAGGATTGTAAGGTTGCCATCAATGACAAAACCTTCAATCACATACAATGTCTCAATGGAGTGTGCATATGCCAACACATACATGCTTTGTCATCTCCAAATCTAACCAGACCACCATCAAATTATTGCAAAGATAGAAACTTCCTTTTATCTCCAGTCATATGATGTGAACATCCACTGTAAATTACCCATTCATCCTTGTCTGCAATTTTAGCAGCAAATGCCTTCTCTTCCGGTACATTCTATTCTAGTGTCGGAACATCTTCCTTGATAGCCAAGAACACCCATTCCTTCCCATTGCCAAAACCACTAGTAGTATTTTGTTGGTTCATCATCAGAATCTATAATACCTTTCTCATCCACTATGTAGCATGATTTGTCTTTGTTTTCCTATACATATACTTGTTCTGATATCCAGGGTTAGGCTTAAAAGATCTTCTAACTCTTTGTTCAAATCTTGAATTCCTTTTAGGACATCTAGATGTAAAATGACCAATCTTATTACATGCAAAACATTTAAAAGGTGCCTTTCCTTCATACTTACTTCTTACTGGTCCTTTGGGCGCTCTTCTAGAAAATAGTGCTTCAAGTTGCTCAAACTCATCATCTTCTCTCTCCATATCATCCAATTCCTTTGTATATAAAGCTTTCCAATCTTGCTTACCAGTTGATGATACAAATGCATGAAAAGAAGGTTTAGACTTCACAGCTCCAGAAGGTCCAAACTCTTCAAGCTCAAAAGCATATAATTTTCCAACCAAGGTATCTATGTTGACAAAAGTATTAGCCATTGTTCTCAATTCATTAATTGTAGCAGTCTTAATCATGTAAGCTTGTGGTAGGGCTCTTAGAACTTTAGAAACAATTTCAACTTTACTTAGAGTTCCACCACAAGATTGAATTCCCATAACAATCTCATTTACCCTTTCCATTGATGCAATAATCCTTTCATCTTCTTCCATCTTTAGGTTTTAATATCTCACCTAATAACCATCATTATCAATCTTCACAGTAGGGTTACCTTCATTAAGAGTCTCCAACTTATCCCATATAGCCTTTCCAGATGATTTGTCAATTAATCCCATTATTTTCTGATCAGAAAGTGCACACAACAGGCCTTCTCTTGCTCTACAATGATTCTCAAGCTCCTTATCCAAGTTTTCCAGAGGAGGGTTGCCAGATGCCAGATTATGAGGTGTAACACCATTCTGTGTGATCTCGCAAATCTCCTTCCTGAGACATCTTAGATGAGTCTCCATTTGAATCTTCCATACTATGGAATTTGTTCCATCAAGCCTAAGAATATCTCTCTAAAAGATAGCTCTAGATGAACTAGATGAACTTGAACTATTATTCATCATAGGATCTTCCTCAAGTGATTAAGATTTCTGCAGAGAGGACTAGAGCTCTAATACCAATTGTTAGACAGTTCAAATAATTGAAAGACAACTGAGAGGAGGGGGTGAATCAGTTGTCATAGATTACCATAACATTTAGCATTTAAAACTTTAATAGCAGAACCCCAAATATTAATACCGGAATGGTTAAACCAAATACCGACGATGAGCTGAAATAATGGCTCTGTTTTGATAGATTTTTGTCATAGAATTCCTTCTTAGGTATTGTGTCTGGGTAATATTTGGGTCAGAATACTTTCCTAGTTGATGTCTTGTTAAGTATTTCTGGAACTGATTCATCATATACCTAGGGTTGTTATCTAATGATTTTTAATGTTTCATCTATGAAAATTATCTAAATCAATCTAAATCAATCTTAGAATGTGGTTTAATTTATGTTATGTTAACATCAATAGATACACATGCTTTTGTGCACATTAATGTCATGATACAGGGTCAGCCAAGATGTTATTGTTATGTTTTCCTACATTGACTTCTTCTTTAATGTAATAAACCCTGTTCACCTATTCCTTTGGGACATGGGTTGATTGGTTACGAATTTGTTATAAAGTTTCCCTATAAATAAAAGGTCTCTACCACCTCTCAAGAGGACAGAATGATCATAGAATTTGTAGTATCTAGTTTTCAGACTCATGTATTTTGCAATCAATTTGGAATAAAGAAGACAATGTTATTTTGAGTTTATCAGTTGTTATCTAGAGTTCTAGATATACTCACTCAAGGGGGCCCACTTGGTGAGTAATCCCTTTGCATTTTTTCAGTTAATTTCCATCTTGCAATAGTTTTTGTTTTGGCATTCAATTATTCCTGTAGCCACTGGAAATAGTTCATGTGTTTGTTCATGCAGCGACAATGGGCAAAGTAGCTCCTATCCGCTGGCCAGAACATTGTTATATTTAGTAGTAGTCACTTAAGTTACTTTTAGTTGTAAGTTCTAATAAGGTATTAGTTCATCATGTTTTTGCATATTTATTTTAGAGAATTTCCTTTCTAGCAGTAGGATAGAATGGTTTCAATTTGAACTTAGTGCACATACATTGTTGGCCCGTTTCAAGTTTACATCCCTGGTCGATAAAGTAAATGAGCCTTTTCTATAGTAGAGTTAGCTGTTCACTAAGGATGTCCAATCCTTGAACTAATTTTTAGAACCTAGTTGCTATTCCAGTTGTGAACACCAACATTTTTGGTGTCGTTGCCGAGGATGGTGCCAAACTAAGAACCTATTGTAACCATTAGTTTTAATCTTTCTTAGTTTGCTTTAAGAATTAGCTCTTAGAATTCCTTCATAAAATATGTATGCATAGAAGAAGAAGAGATGCATTAGGAAGATTGCTTCCCTCACATTCCACTCGTGGAATAAGATTGGATGAAGCCCCAGAAATAAATCCTTTTACTGAAACTTTTGTACGAGCCAGTAACCAGGGTGTTTTTGATTTAGCAGAGAGAGATCTCGACTTCTTAAACAAACCCCCTGATAATTTTTTTTTACTTTTAGTTATTTATCAAGGAGCAATGACAGCAAATCCTCCACCTCCTCCTGCAAACCCAAAATTTGAGTTTCCTATTCCTCACCAGCATGATAATGCAAACATGAAGAATATACCAGCCTCCTCTCTTCCAAAGTTTTATGACTTAGTCACAGAAGATCCTGATACCTTTCTACTCAAATTTGACATCCTCTGTAGAAGTTATTGTGATGCCACTGATGCCCATAAACTCAAGTTATTCCCTACTACTCTGAAAGAAGCTGCTCTTAGGCGGTTTATGAGTTTAGGTAGAGATGTAATCACCACCTAGGATGAAATGAAGGAAAACTTCTTGGAGAAGTATAAAGATTATTGCAAGGGAATGTATCAACATGGTGATGATATCTTCCAGATGACACAAAAATAAGATGAGAGTTTGGAAGATTTTCTTGAGAGGTTTCTGTTCAGTGTCAGAAAATCCAAGCGTAACACCTTGAGTGAAGAATCTTTGAAATTTATTTTTCTAAGGGGAATCAATGAGGACTATATTGACTCATTAGACCTCATGGGAGGATGAGACATTACTCAAGTTCAATGGGATGACATTAGAAAGATTTGTCAAAAGTATTCTAAAGCTTCAACCAAGAAAGGAAGACACTATAGGCCTAGTTCTTCAATAGAAAAAACATCTACAATAGTTTCAAGGATGGAAATAACTCATTTGCTAAAAGAATTTAAAGAGGATATTATTAAAAATATGGCTACTCAGTTGGATACACTTCAAGAAAGGAAGAAGCATGAATAATTAGAGGCCATGCTCACTAAGTTTTGTCCTCATTGTCAGCAAAAGAAAAAGGACTACAAGTGTAAACTCCTCGCTAAAATTGACAACCAACAGGCTCCTCCAGATTTCAAGCCAGTCTATGGAGATGATGAACAACTCTTTTATGTTGCCCAATGAAGGTCTTGGCCCCTGAGACAAGGTATGCCACAAGATCCATTGTATTTTTTTGGTCCTTATATGAACTTTAATGCACAAAATAATCAGTGGCAACCTCCATATTCCCAAAATTTTGGGAACTTGTAAAGTGGAAAATTGCGATCGAACCCTAGTTGCTCTCCCCTCTTCCAACTCCAAGGAGAGAGAAGGGAGATTCACTAGGGTTGATGGTTTTCACTTAGGGGAGAGACTTTACATTCAAAAGAGGGGTTGAAACCCACAAGATCCAATCCCACGCAATGCAAGATTGGATGCTAAATGAGTTTCAAGGGTTATGACAACAAGGCTACCCTCTTTTGTAAAGAATGTGCATAGAAGAATTAAGCTAGAAATGCATATAAAGTGAGAAAGATTTGCTTATAAACTGAGATAGGAATACAGTATGAAGCTGCGGACCTAGAATTAGCAGTAAAATGTCGATACGGCACTGTCCTGTAAATTTGAGCGAAAGTTGCCAGGACGATGGCGCCTGAGTGCCATGGTCCTCCGAAAAATCTGCGAAACGAAGGGGGATCTGTTTGTCTCTGCACAAGGATTCCAGATCTTCAATTTCAACCGCGTACCTGCAACCTACACACAGAAAAGTGAAGACGATTGGGGGGTTAGGGATTAGGGGTTTGCCTTTAGGTCAAACCCCGGTTTTGGAATTAACCAAGAAATGAGCAATGCTGTAAATGTAAATGTCTGTAATGTAAAACAAGTACTAATACCTTGTTGTAAGGATGTTTGTATCCTTATGTGTGAAGGTATAGATGTTGTATGTTGTATGTTGTAGTAGTATGTTGTAAGTGATCTCCTCTTCAATGGTTCAATCCTTGTCTTGAATGCAACACTTAGCCTTGAATGGAGACTTGAAATGATCAATTGCTTGAAGGAATGCTTGAATGCTTGAATGCTTGAGTATAGTTTCCACGCTTTTTCCCTCATGTATCTATCTATCTCCCCAAATGAGAGAGGAAAATGTAGTTTATATACTTGTCATTTAGGGCTGATAGACTGATTTTCCCGACCTTAGGCCGACCAGGAAAGATAATTTTCCAATTTACAAACATAAAGACCCGAAGTCCAAAAGAGACCGGGCCCAAAATAGGACCCAGGGACCAGGGCGCTGGGCGCTCTGGTCCTACCTCCCGGGACAGCAGGGTGCAAAGGAGGTTCAGGCCAGGGTGCAAGAAAATGCAATTTTCAGTGTCATAATCAGGTTTCGGGGTCTCCATTCAGGTTGCGTGTTGCATCGCCATCGTGAAGACCGAAATGCAGTTGAAATTGCAAGTGTCACAATTTTAGGACACTACATTTAGCCCCCACTTTAGCGGGAGTATAAGCGTACACTCATACTTCTGGTAAATTACAAGGAAACAACATTGAAAAACTTTCACCACGTCAAGGAGGCAAGATACACCAAGCCCCCAGTGGACTAAGGATCTTACGACTTCGATTGACAAAGTAAAAGGGAAGATCACGAGGGAGAACCATGACTGTCAGTAGCAAGGTTCCCTCACTATGAGTCATGCAAGAAAGATATCAAAAATTTTCAAGGCAAAGCTAAATTTGTCAAGAAATTTTCAAGTATCTTGAAAAGATATGAACGGGATGTATGCCCCCCTACGTTAAAGCGATCACACACGCCTCACCGGGGGTGATTGCTTTAAGGTAGTGATACATATAAGAAATGAGAAAGGAGCACGTTATCGCAAGGATTTAGCCCCCAAGTGTGAGATAAGCCCAAGGATAATAGATACAAAACACAAAGCGCGAGGTGACTTCGCTTTCCTCGGGGTCAGTATGCTGTATGATTATTCATGTATATCATATGTATGTATGCATAATTGTTCTTCATTCCCCAATCAAGGAAGGTCACCTAGAAGAAGGGAACACATGTGTCTTTTGAGTCAACATGAGAGAGATCGAGAGATCTCAATACTTTGCATCGTCCTCAAGTAGGCAACACCAAGGACAACAAATAGAAGAATGAGAGTAACATATAGAAGAAGTAACAAAAGAGAGGAGAGAATCTGCTATGCTAATGTAACTAGTCTAGCACGTCATCTACCCCCTGATCTTGCTGATCAATGTTTCGGGAAGGCAGGGAACACGCTAGAGGAGGAACATCCAACATAGTAGATGGAGCTATCACAAGATCCAAACAAGGGCTATGTTCATGTTCCGAGCCACATTGTTCTTGTCTAAGAGCTAGGATAAGTGCTTTAGAAAATTCATTAGATAAATGGTTATCAATATCAACAAGTTCATATTCACTATCACAAGCAAGAGGAGTAACATTTTCATCATGAATAACATTTTCATCTATAGCATCATCAAGATTTATAAAAATAGGGTCTTTAATTCGCACAGGATCAAGACCATCATGCATCTTATGTTTTGGAGATTTTGGAGAAAATGGAATAATGCTTGTTGAAGGTGTTTTTGGAGATTGCAAAGTTTGAGAAGCAGCTGCTTGAGCTCTAAGACGACGCTTTCATCAGCGTTCACGTGCAGAACGATTTCATCTAGTCTTAGTAGGAAGTGAAGAAGATTGAGGAGGAGGAATGTTCTCATCCTTATCACTTGGGTGTTTAGGTTGTGGTCTCTTAGGTTGAATAATAGGAGAAGAAGAAGGTCTCTTCTCTCTATAAAAGGAAGGAGGAGGAACTGCTCCATATAAAGGAGGAATTTTTGGTTTAGGAAGGAGACCAAGTCCATCATGACGGGGAGGGATAGGTCTACTTTTAGGAAGTTTATTAGATATAGACATAGTCACATCCATAGGGATGGGTTGGGAATCTTCTTGAGGAAAGACATTAGTTTTATCTTTCAAAGGAAGAACTTCCTTCTCAAGAATGATAGGAATGTCAAGTTTGGGTGTTCTAGGTTCACTTAGAGATAGGATCATATATGTTTTCCACTTTTGATAAGATTTAAAAAGATGATCACTTCGCAGAGGAAGAGACTGGAATTGTTTAGGCCAACAGTAATCAATAGGAACGCTAGAAGTTCTTTCAGCTGGTTTAAAGAGACTATGATTGACAGTAACAACTTCACCATTATGGGAAAATTTCAAACACTTATGAATAGGAGAAGCAATAGCTTTCATGGAAGATAGCCAAGGATAGCCAAGCTTCACACGAAATTGTTCGGAAGATGAAATAATAGAAAAGTTCACATCAAGGGATTTGTTATGGACCTCAATAGGCAATGTAATAGAACCAATTGCAGGAGAAGAAAATGCATCAAATAGTTTCACAATCACATCTGTTTTGTCATATATCACTTGATTCAATTGCAAAGTAAAAAGAAATTCTTCAGTAATAACATTAACCATGCACGAAGGATCAATAAGCACTCCACGACAAGGTGTATTCTTGACTTTTGCAACTATGTATAAAGGACCATTAGGTGCCCTAATGGTTTCACTTGAATCAAATGTGATGGAAGGTTCTTTAGGGTTTTCTTGCTGCTCTACAAAGTTAATCACATTTGGAGTCATAGACACAAGACCATCAGATGAAAGAGAGGAATCATTAGTCTTAATCGCATTAGAGGTATGAGAAGGTAATGGATCAGTGAAAATCTGAAGATTTTGATTAGGAGGAGATATAGATGTATTGTC
This sequence comes from Cryptomeria japonica, assembly GCF_030272615.1. NCBI lineage: Eukaryota > Viridiplantae > Streptophyta > Pinopsida > Cupressales > Cupressaceae > Cryptomeria > Cryptomeria japonica. The sequence continues at coordinate 309,858,488 of NC_081408.1, forward strand.
TTTATCATTCACTCCAGAAACAGAAATAGTATTATTATCAATCAAATCTTGAATTTTACCCTTTAAAGAAAAACATTTTTCAGTATCATGCCCAGGCTGACGATGAAATTGACAAAAAGCTTTGTTATCAAAATAAGGTGAAGTAATATTTGCAGGATCAATTTGTCTTATAGGAGGAAGAGTAAGCACATTTTGTTCCAATAACTTATTCATAATACTATGCAATGATTCATTCAAAGGAGTATACTTTCTTTCTTTCTTGAAAAATTTAGAAATAGGAGGCACACCTGATGCTGCATTCACATTGTTGTTGATGATGTTTTCATTGAATTTAATGGAATCTCTGTTCGGTTTAAACTTCCCAAATGGTTGTTGACTGCTATCACCCTTATCACTCGGAGCCATAGGATGTGATTATTCTATTTGACTCACAGTCAGTTGATAATTGTGAAGAGTTGCACACAACTGTTGGAAAGAAGTAAACTCAAAAAATAGAAGTTTGTCTCAAATATCTTTTTGTAAATTAGAAATAAAGATTCTTTGAATATCATTGTCAGGCACTGGAAAAGAAATTTGAGCATACAAATGCTTATATCTACCAATGAAATCAATCACTTTTTCTGTAACACCTTGTTTACAATGCATTAAATCAATCAAAGTAACTTTAGGACTTATATTGTTTTGAAGAGGAAAGAACAACAATGGAGCCGCATGGAAGAAGCATCCGAATTGTTATATGGTTTGCATGACATTTTCTTTTAAATGCTTTGTTTTTGTGCCTCTATTGAATGTGCTTTGGAATTAGGTTCATTTCAATGAGAGTTCTTTTGATTGAGTTATCATGTCTTGTGTTTGTGATTGATTTACCTATCTTGTGATGATTCCTAATTTCTACGCTACATTAACTAGTGAACCCGACGTGAATACTAACCTTCTAACCATCTTACTATGTTTTGGAGTGCTTCTAAGTTGATTTGCAGGTCAAAAACTCAAAGACAGGGCTGTGCAGTGCATTCTGGACACTCCTGCGCCTGTGTGAAGCATTCTGCGCTTGTGTTGAAACATCTTGCGCCTATGTTGAAACATTCTGTGCTTGTGTTTGACATCCTGCGCTTGTGTCCTAACTTCTGTGCCTGTGTAAAGTCTAGATCAGAGGTGAAAAATGCAATTTTTACTTGAAATCTTTGGTATTTTTGCTTTATGTTTTATTAAATTGCAATTTTGAGGGTCTTCGGTGCATTTTTGGACAAATATGGTGCTTGTAAGCATGATGAAACATCATTGATGTTTCCAAAATTTGGTTCTAGATTATTTGAATACCTTTCCAACGCATCAAACGGTTTGTAATTTAGAGCTAGGATGAGAAAGTTATGCCTTCTCAAAGTGGACTGAAATTTTGATAGTTTTCATAAATCAAATCATCTGTGCTTTGGATTTTGGGTACTAATTATTTGTGCAGGATCTTGGCATACGCATGACAAAGACTAAAAATCAAACTACTAACATGTGTTATGCAGATTCGATGGTCAAAGACAACAAATCAAACTTCTGACATGTGTTTTGCAGGTTGCGTTGGAGAAAACAACCAAATTGTGTGTTTGAGATTTTTAATTAGGCACTTAGTGATTTATAAATAGGTGGAAATGAACCTTTGTTTGCTTTGTTTGTTAAGTATGACATTGGAGTAGGAGAGTATGCTCTCATCCTTCATAGGGTGATCAGAAATCCAGATCTTCGATACCATGCTTGTGTTGTTGATTGTTTGTCTCCATTAGAGGGCCTGCCTTCCCGACCACTTTGCTTTAGCAAGCAAGTGATAATCATGAGAAGGGGATGACCCAAAGTGAGTACGGCTAGAATTCCTTGGCATTCTAACTCACTATAAAAAAATACCTGATGAGCGAAAGCTTTGAAGGAAGTGTTACGTGGGAATTGCAGTTACTTGGGAAGTGATGACCCTTGAACTCTTTCTCATATCAACATCTAAGTAGGGCCTCTTGGTCTAAATCGTGCTTGCGCGACTACATTTGTTTGGTATCTTGATGGGCTTAATGTCTCAATCATGCCTGCATGACATCAAGGAGTAATGCTTAACAGAAATCCTTACTACATACCTTGTTTTTAGAGGCTAAAAACCTTTCTAGTTGCTTGAGAAGGACAAATTCGGATACTTGGAAGAGATACTAAGTTCGCCATGGGGAGATTCCATGGGGACTAATGCTTGGCTGCCCTGAGAAGTGAGTGCCATGGAGGGGAGCCCGTGGGGTCAAGCATCTATGTATTCTCCTTGAATCTCATAATGAGTCTACCTCTCAAGTACCTAATGTCTTTTCCTACCCTAGGGAATGTGGAAATGAGCATGATTGTCTTGAGTCTAAGTTGTAACATCTTGTATTCTTTGATTGTCAAAAGTTGAATGTTATCCCATTTCAAAAGCAAAACACATTGATCAAAACAAGATTAAACACAAGAGACATTCATCCAACAAAAATTCAACAAGATTCAAAGATCATCTTCCTAAAACATGGTTGTCAAACATTTGTCAAAATCTTGTCTCAACATTCATGTCACTTACATTTAAGTTCATCCTAGGTTGCATTTTGCAAAGTCATTTGTCAAGTACCAAGGTTAGGTTCCACCTAAGTCATATTCCTTTGCATATCAATAAGAGTCATCCATTTGCATGTGTCCTCTTGCATTAAAGTCATACCATTGTCATACATTGCATACCCTAAGTCTCTTCATTAAGCTTAAGTCATTGTCATATCATATTAAGATCATTGGCATATTAATTGTCCTTTTGCATATAGTGTCAAACCTAGGTCTTGTCATACTTGAGTAATCCAAATCTTTGATAAACCCTAAGTCATTGTTAAGAAGTCTAGACCTTATCCAAGTCTTTTGTCCTTTTTGTCATCCATGTCATTTCGTCAAACCTAGCTTAGTATCCAAGCATATAGGGGAGACATTGTCATCTTGTCCTTTGTCACTTAGTCCTTTTGTCCTTTGAGGTCTAGACATCATTTCAGTTTCCCAAGGGTCCCTCTCTTAGATTTGCATTCATAAGTTTGTCAAAATCTTCAAAAACAACCAAAAACATAGATTGCATTTTCATTTATTTAGTTTGCATTTAGTTGCATATCATATATTATCCTTGAAAAATTCCAAAAATATTGCTTTTGCATAGTGACATGTCTATTGAAACAAGGTTCCAAGCACCAATGATGCAATTAAGTTTGACATATCAACCGACAATGCAATCACGATTCTATCCAGCCCAACAACAAGGCAATATCGGTCAAACTTATCATGATGATTTAAATGTCCAAATACAAAAACTAGAGGAGAAACTAGCTCAAGAAAAGGAGATATTGGAGCAAAAAGTGATAAACAGTGAGAAGATAAGATCTCAAATGTCCAAAATGTTTCAAAAATTTCCAGGTCAAAATCCAAATTTTGAGCCAATTGATGTAAGATCTCTTCTTGAACGATCAGACATACCAGCTCTCCTCTCGCAAATAGAGATGATGAAACAATTACAAAAAAGGAGACAACATCAATTTCAACATTATGTGCCTCCACAACAAGAACAAGGTGTTTACTATCAATCGGATTGTCAACCATCACAACCAATTGTTCAACATATGCAACCAACACAATCAATGGTCCAATTTCAACAATATGTCCAACCAACTATACAATGTCAACAAATGGTTCAACCAATGGTGGAATATCAATGTCAACAACCACAATCACCAATTCAAAAACAAAACTTGCAACATGCACCAAGCCGAATTTTGAACATGTCAAACCAAAATGATCAACATCTAGTTCAATATCAAAAAATGACATCAAATCAAAAACAAGTTCAAGTTCAATCAACATATCAATGTCAACAACCGCAACCAAACATTCAAAAACAAAGGTTGCAACACACACCAACCCAAGTTTCAAACATGTCAAAACAATTGAACCAAGTCCAAAATCAAAACATGACATCAAATCAAAAACAAGTTCAAATTCCAAGTCCAACTATGTCAAAACCTCGAAAGAAAGGTGGCCTTATTGCAATGCTCTTAAGGAAAAAACTAAGTGAGTCTTTTGAGGAAGATAAAGATAATACACTTATGTCTCGCAATGCCTCATCCCCTCACAAGAAAATTGACTCTCCAGTGGCATCTATCCCTACACCTTTAAAAGTTTCACAAGAACCTTCCATATTGTCCTCATCAAACAATACATCCAAGGATGCAATTATCCAAGAGCTATCCATAATTGATTGCCACGATAATCCAATTTGTGACGCACATCCTTGTCATATTTCAGAAATACAAGACCCAATGCCACCATGCACTTTATTGCCATTACCTGTTTTAGAGGACCCCATTCGAAGTCCCTCTTCCTCATGTTCAAGCATTGATTCCTTGCCAGAATCCATCACAAATTTTCAAAGTGCCTTTCCTTCATGCCAAAGCATTAATCCCTTGTCAGAATCCTCCATGCATATCCAAAGTCCAACCTCATGTCAAGAGGATAGTTTAGAGCATGAAGAAACTTGTCCTAAGGAAAATCAAGATCAAGATCCTGAAACCTTATCATCCCATCCAATTGTTGACCAGGATCCCATTTCCCCAGACACTCACAATGATTCCCCTATTCTTGTCCATCCTACCCAAAGTCCTATTAACACTCCATTCCTTGAGCAAGATCAAGATATCCTAGCCCATCCAATCCCAAACGATCCCCTTCCATTTCATGAACACAATGTCCTTTCAAATCCCATTGACATTCCACTTTCTCAGCAAAATCAAGATATTCCTTCCATCCTTTCTAATGATCCCATTGAAAGTCAAGAGAAAAGCAACTTTAAAGAAGATGCCAATGATCTTCCTCCTTGTCAAGATCAAATTATTCCTTTAAATCCTCCACAAGATCCACTTGTTCCTCCACCTCCTTGTCTTAATCCTCCATACACACCCCAAGATCGTATTTCTTTTGATGATCCCATTATTTCTCCCATTCCATCTCTTGAAGAGCCTATCATTGAACCATGTCCACTACATGATCCTAATCCCCCTCATGATCCTAATCCCCCTCATGATTCTAACGTGTCAGTGCAAGATGTTCATGAACCCTCGACATGCACAATGGGTTCTTCCACTTTGGTGAAATCTGATCCACTTCATGATCTCATCATTTCCATCATATCACCTCCACCTCAAAATGGGCTCGCGTCTTCTTCCCAAAGAAAAGAGTATCCTACAAGTCAAGATATTCATAAAGGCAAAGGAGTAGACCTTCATAAACAAGAACCCCTTCATATCAAAAAGAATACTAATGGTCATGGCTACAGAGCTCACACTCAAGGCGTTGGTATCCCTTCAAAGTCAAAATCCAAATGTCCACCTTCCCCATCATCGCTTCCATCCATTCTAGGTCCCTATATCCCTCCATCTCCTATGCAACATCAACAAAGGCACACATCTTGGAGAACCTTCCATCCATCCCACATGCCTCCATATCATTCCCATCCACACCGACATTCATTCCCTCCTCCAAGCAATTTGGATGCCAAGTATAAGCATCATAAGTCTAGCAATCCACATGTATTCAAGGATCAACATGTCCAGTCTAACCGACATGTCAAAACAAAGAGCAATATGATCTATAAAGAAAAAGAAAAATACAAAAGGTCAGAAAGGCCCGCTAAGTAAAATAAAGAAAAGTCAAAATATATATGGGTTCCTAAATCCCTCGTGCAAGCAATGCACTCCAAGGAACCACAAAAGCATGAAAAATCAAAAACCATGTGGATTCCCAAGAAGCTCCTTAAAGCACAAAAAGAAACATCCAACTTGGCATCCAAAATTGCTATTCCTCCATCCAAATCATCCAAGTCTATTCCTCCATCACCTTCTTCATCTATTTTGGGCCCTTATGTCCCAAAATCCCAAGCCTTTCTTCCGTCAAAATCTCAATATCCAACACCCACTTTTCCTCCATCAGTTCATCACCCCTCAAGGTGTGTGCCAATGTCGATCTTGCCAACATTTCCATCCACTCAAACCCAATTCTTCCAATACCCTATCCATTATCCAATGCATATTTTCCATCCTTCGATCCCTTTGATCCAATCCTTTGCATAAATCATTGCCTTAGTTTCATCTCATTGTCCATGTCCTTATCCTACCAACGTCTTTGAGCATGCTTTTAAAGGTCATGGTCCATTTATCTCAAGGCTACTATCCAAAAAAAAAAGACGCTTGAGTCCTTCTTCCATCCCCTATCATGTGTCCATCTTCTCTTGAAAAAGTCAAAAAATAAAAAAAAAGTGAAAAAGTGGAAAAAAAAAAGAAAAGTGAAAAAAAGTAAAGAAAAATAATTCGTCCACTGGTGAAAACCTGGCAAACAGGTGCCTTGGGCAAGTACTGTGATGAAAACCTGGCAAACAGGCATCATGCGTAATCTATGAACTTCTTGCACAATCACACTTGGGGGCAGGTTTCCTCCTTCATATCCTATTGCCCTTCATTATCCTATCATACCATGTCATTACCCTTCATATCCTATTGTCCCTCATGTCCAATTTCCCTTTCCACCTTTGATCTTGACAAGGCTGAGGATCTTCATGAGCATCTTGTTTGCAGCTTTTAGTCTATCATAGCTTTTGGTCATTTATCCATTTTCTTATTATAACCTTTCATCCATATTCCCTACCTTATTGCAACTTTCTGCCACTAAATCCCTTAGCCAATCCCGACCTTCAGTCCATGTCCCTTATCCATTCTTGGTCTTGCTTATCCTATCCATATCTTATCACTATCCATACACTCTTTTTCATTCCTTGATCTTGATCTGACATAAGGACGCAAAAATTTAAACATGGTTTCAAAACACCTCTTGACATGTCCCTCATGCCATGTCACTGCTTTACATTGTCATATCCAGTCTCTTGTCCCATCACATAATAGCTCTTGGAAATTGCATCCGCATTGTCTCCATAATAAAAGGCCTTTGTCTTCCCTCTATCCCTCATCATTTCAGCAAGCCTATTTATTCACTTGTCATATTCCTTGCCTTGCTAGACACTGGGGGCAAAATTTGAAAAAAACCATAAAAATTGAAAAATGTCCTGAAGAAAGTCATAAAAATTGAAAAATGTCCTGAAGAAAGTCATAAAAATTGAAAAATGTCCTGAAGAAAGTCATAAAAATTGAAAAATGATCCTGAAAAAAGTCATAAAAATCCAAAAAAAGTCCTGAAGAAAGTCATAAAAATTGAAAAATGTCATGAAAAAAAAAAAATCCAAAAAAAAAATCAAATAATGTCCTGAAAAAAATCTCATAAAAATCCAAAAAAGTCCTGAAAAAAATTCAAAAAATTTGAAAATTATCCTGAAATAATCCATAAAAAAATCGAATAATGTCCTGAAAAAAATCTCATAAAAATCCAAAAAAGTCCTGAAAAAAATTCAAAAAAATTGAAAATTGTCCTGAAATAATCCATAAAAAAATCGAATAATGTCCTGAAAAAATTCATAAAAATCAAATAAAGTCCTGAAAAAAAAATGAACGAACAAAAAAATTGTAAAAACTCGAAAAGCAAAACAAAAAACCAAAACACGCATTTTTGCAATAAAGTATTCCCTTTATGCATCGACAGATCACTGAGCATCCCTCCAACGACTCACAATCAAACATTGTGCTTTAATGAAATCATGCTTTAACCAGATGAACTTTTTCAACTCAAACCAAGCATTCAAACTGATCCAAATTGTCTTATCAATCTAATATCCGCATAAAAAATCATTTGTCCTTGTCACATTATCATGGGTCTTATACAGGGTGTGGTATACTCGAAACCAGACTGTGTCCTGTCTTAGACGGGGTACCGCATTTTCTTGAAACCAGACAGCATGATCGTCCTATCAGCACGTTCAACTTTTGACAATAAAGATCAAGATGTTTGTTTGATTTGCTTGAATTTGTGAGTCTTATCTTCTTACTGACTTATCTTTGGCTTCGATCATGTTCCTATGTTGCTCGATGAGGTCACTGAGTGATTTAGAGTGACCGGGATGGCTCATGGTCTCTTTCTTTGATTGTGATTGTCGTTTGTCTATGCTGTGTCTGTCTTTCGCAAATCGGGTTGCATTTCAGCTCTGGCCTTCAATGCCATGATGCTACGCATCCATTTTGCTAAATAAAAATAAAGGTTCTCACCTATAAAGTGCATTACTGAAAGCAAAATTTTCATCATCTCTAACTGTCTTCTATCTCATTTCTTCTTACTAACATTTCTTCCATCCGGTCGGATAGTCAGTTCGGTCTAGTGCTCCGATATCCAAGCACATGTGCTACATCCTGCATTCATTTGGTTAGTACATTTGCATTCCATCACACATATTACATCAAGCATTTTATCCATTTCATTTCATAAATCCATAAAAAAAATACATAAAAATACATCCATACATGTTCATACAAAGTGCATAAGTCATTCATACATGCAAAAAACATAAGTCATAATATATTGCATCCATCATATCGATGTATATCATATCACATATCATAATAATGTCAGAGTACAAAATCGGACTATTTTTTTCCTAAGTATGGCCCGCAGGCTGACTGCAAAATGTCAAACTACATAATGTCCACTGTCTGTCATAAGAAGTACGTGCCTCTGTCACTGGGTGCTCCCTCTGTCCTCCTCGTCCCCGCAATGTCCCGCAAATGAGTCAAATTCATCAAATTGAAAACATGGGTTTTCGAGATACATACCACTGCTCCTGCGTCCTCCGGTCATCTGAATGTGCGTACACGTTCCCCAAGGTGATCTGCCATTGGAATGTTCGCCATGTGTCTGCAAGTGTCCTTGTCCAAAGCAACAAATCCTCCTCTTTAGCTAGTGCAAATGAGTCATTTTCACCCTCTTGGTCCCATTTATATCTCTTTGTCATTGCATAGATGGACGTGCATCCTCTCCATCTTATGTTGTTCGTGGTCTTGTGCACATTAAATTGCTTGTCCTTCATGCATCTGATATCCAATTGTCAGTCTGTTCGATCCTACCATTTTTTATCGATCAATTGGCCTCTTTTCCGCATGTTTCCGGCCAATTCCTCGAGGGGGCATGCATATGTCATTGTTATTGTCTGGGGCATTTTCATCATTGTTCTTTGAAACAACGCTTAAAATCGCATTGTCTCAAAGAGGGGCAAAATGTAGGCACCCAAAAATGGTCAACGCTTGCGAAGTCATACTTTAACATTTGCACATTGCTTCATTTTAGGTTTTTGCGTCGCATTAACATTTCTCCTATGTCACGCACTTGGTCTTTATCATTTGCGAACATTGAGTCATTCTTCTACATTCTTCAATCATCTCATCCTCAAATTTGGTCTTGTTGACAACATTATCCAATCATGATTTTGATCAAACTTATCTTGTTGCATCAATGTGCGTGCTAATTTGTCATCATTTTGGACATCGTCAATCCTAATTAGGGTTTTGTTTTCCTATCAATCTTGCGATCAATCATTGCTCTCTTATCAATCTTATCATCAATCTTATCATTTTGGACATCGTCAATCCTAATTAGGGTTTTGTCCTCTTTTCAGTCTTGTCATCTTGCAATCAATTTGTCATTGATCGTGGTCGTTATCAATCTTGTCATTTTGGCGATCGATTTGTCATCGATCGTGGTCATTTTCAATCTTGTCATCTTGCAATCCATTTGTCATCGATTCTTGTCCTCTTGTCGATCTTGTCATTTTGCGATCATTTCGCTATCAATCGTTGTCTGTCTCAATTATGTCAATTTGGATCAATTTGTCATTGTTCCTCGTCAATTGGCACATTTTCTTAATCAAATCATTTTGTCGCATTGGTCATTTATCAATCCAAAATCAAATCAAATCGAGTCAATTATCTTTCAAGACCTAATTCATCTCTTTAGGGTTTTATGATTTATTCATTTAACCTAATTTGTCATTTCTTCCTCTAGGATTACTAAATTATTTATTAATCCTAAGTCTTCTTGTCACAATTAAATGTTCATTTAATTGGCTAATTATTCCTCTTTGTGAATTGATTAATAAATGAAAAATTATTAATTAATTCACTAATTCCAATTTTCTAAATTTCATCATTTTTTCTAATTCCATATTTCCTATTTTCCTTATTTTCTAATTTTCTAATTTTCTAAATTCTTTTCCCTCCTATTTCATCTCCTAATTCTATGGGAATGGCATGTCAATTTGTCATAAATTGTCATAATTGATAATCAATCAATTTTGACATAGAATGTGTCATAATTTGTCATCAATTATCAATCAATTAAATTGTGCATGGAAAGTGCATAATTTGTCATAATTTGTCATATTGATTTGCAATTTCCATTTGAATTGCATCATGCTAATCTTGTCACTTATCCAATTCTTCTATAAATTGGATGATCTTCATCAATCAAAGTCCTTCGAATCCTTGACCCTTTGAATCCTTCAAACCCCTTGAATCTTAATCCTTAATTAATAATCCCGAATTTCTATCAAACTACCAAACTTTCGTTTCTAGTACTCTTGAGCTTTTTGCTTTCAATTGTGTGAGCACTTGTAGGTGAGATCCACAAACCCATTGAAGAGGAAAGAACAACAATGGAGCCGCATGGAAGAAGCATCCGAATTGTTATATGGTTTGCATGACATTTTCTTTTAAATGCTTTGTTTTTGTGCCTCTATTGAATGTGCTTTGGAATTAGGTTCATTTCAATGAGAGTTCTTTTGATTGAGTTATCATGTCTTGTGTTTGTGATTGATTTACCTATCTTGTGATGATTCCTAATTTCTACGCTACACAAATGCTTATATCTACCAATGAAATCAGTCACTTTTTCTTTAACACCTTGTTTACAATGCATTAAATCAATCAAAGTAACTTTAGGACTTATATTGTTTTTAAATTGTTGAATGAAAGCATTTGCAAGTTGTTCGAAAGAAGTAATAGAATAAGAAGGCAACGAGCAATACCATTGTAGGGCTTTGTCTCTTAATGTTCTAGTAAATAGTTTTGCAAGCAACCTTTGGTCATAAGCAAAATCGGTACAGATTGTTTGAAAAGTCTTAACATGTGTTAGAGGATCACCTTTACCATTATAAAGCTCCAAATGCAGAATTTCAACATGTTTAGGAGGGATAGCTCGAACAATGTCAAGAGAAAGTGGGCTCGCAACATCAAATGTGGGCACACTAAACTTAGATTTATTCATAGAGGCAATTTGTTGCTGTAAAGAAGAGACAGTTTGTGCAAGATTGTTAATGGTCGCTTCAGTCGAAGAGTTCATATTAGATGTGTTAGATTGAGATGGAGGTGTTATGTTATTGAAAGAAGGTAAAGAGTAAGGTGGTGGGACCCTATGATAATTAGTCATAGGAGATGATTGGACAGGAGGAACACTACAAGGAGGAATGGAATGATTGAATGAATTGCCCCCTTGCGTCATGTTCATTTGTGGAGATGTAATAGGAACACTCATTGAAGGAATGAATGAAGAAGTCAGATTAAATGAAGGAAGAGGGTTAATTGAAGAGGAAGGATTGCCCCCATGACTAGTGATCACAGGAGGGATGTCTTGTGTAGAAGTAGCCATTATGTTTGATGTAAAGGTAGGTATGCTAGCAATAGAAGTCGTCAAAGGAATAGAATGATTGACTTGAGTAGGAGGTTGTGTATAACCCAAATTTTCAGCACAACTCTTCATAGGCATCACATTCGAATCCACACTATGTGCAATACCATGCAAAATATCAATTCCATTCTTATCACTTTGAAGCATACGTTTTAGACCCTCAATTAAAGGAAGAGCTTGACTATCGGGGTATTCTTGAGACATCCATTGTCGAAAATCATCAAATTGGTTATCCAATTTCAAAATCTGTTCTTTAGAAACCTCATGGAGAGCTTCTTCATCATTAGGAGGATTAGAGGAATTACCCATGTCCTCGTTAAAAAGGCTATTCAAATTAGGTTCCATCTCCTCGGTAATTAAACCTTGGAAAGACTTAATTCTACGGCTTCGTCTAACGGGAATAGTGTAAGTAGGGCTTATTGTTGTAAAACTCATGCACTAAAGAGGGAGTGAAAATTTTGATTTTAGAGGTAACAATTTTCAGTAAAATTAGCCAATCTTCCAGATTTAAGCTATTAAATACAATCAGGACAATCTCCCGAAATTTCAGAAAAAATGTCAGGGACCGTGGCGCTTCGGAGTGCACACGGTCCCAGCAACTTGTTTCCAAATTTGTAGGGATGAAAGTTATGATGATTTTAGAGCTAATCTGAAAAAATTGAGTGGTTTTACGATCTGTAGATAGGCCAAATTAAAGTTGCAATCTTGAAATTGAACCCTACCAAGATTGTTGAAAAATGCAAAATTTGAATTTTGAAAAAGAGAGGGAAACTAAAATTTTGAATTTTATGATTTTAGAGGGAATGTCAAGAGCAATGCAAATTTTGAAATTTAAAAATTGACTCAATTTCACGCAAAATTCAATTTTGAAAGCGGAAATTAAAGTTGTTGTAATTAAGCACTTAATTTCAAAAGTCACAAATTGCAAGAATTTAAATAAAGCACTGAAATTTCGAATGAATGCAAACACACTTTTCAGATTTAGGACAGTAAGAACACAATTTTGACACAAAATTTCAATTTCAATGATTTTTGAATGATTATAAGCGTTAATCCAAGCAATCCCTAGACCAACTTTGACTTTAATTTTGAAAGTGTTATAATTGATAAAATCAGCCAAAATTCTGGGTTTTAGCAGGAAAATACAGTAAAATCTAGCTCCCAAAATTTTGGAAAAAATGTCGGGGACGATGGCGCTCGGAGTGCACACGGTCCTCGCAACTTTTTTCCAAATTTTCAGGGATGAAAGATATTGTGATTTTATTGTGGAATCCAAAGTTACAGCTGATTTGGAGATGTTTTGATCAGTGAAATTGTCGGACAAAGGTTGAACCAAGAGGGTTTTAAAAATTAGGGTATTGACACTTAACCACTTAATTTTCAAAATTAAAGCATAGATATGAATTGATAATTTGTAATAGAAGGGCAGATCTAAAACAAGCATTAACATTTAGACATTTCACAAGTTCAATTACTAAAAAGAAAATTTAGGGTTTTTATGCAATCAACCTCTAAAATTTGCAAAAGATCAAACATGGAAATGTAATCAAGGAATCCAATTTTCAGATCTAACCATGAATAATCAGAAAGGATGTTCACATTGGGTTCACCAAAATGTAAAGCGGAAAATTGCGATCGAACCCTAGTTGCTCTCCCCTCTTCCAACTCCAAGGAGAGAGAAGGGAGATTCACTAGGGTTGATGGTTTTCACTTAGGGGAGAGACTTTACATTCAAAAGAGGGGTTGAAACCCACAAGATCCAATCCCACGCAATGCAAGATTGGATGCTAAATGAGTTTCAAGGGTTATGACAACAAGGCTACCCTCTTTTGTAAAGAATGTGCATAGAAGAATTAATCTAGAAATGCATAGAAAGTGAGAAAGATTCTCTTATAAACTGAGATAGGAATACAGTATGAAGCTGCGGACCTAGAATTAGCAGTAAAATGTTGATACGGTGCTGTCCTATAAATTTGAGCGAAAGTTGCCGGGACGATGGTCCCGAGCGCCATGGTCCTCCGAAAAATCTGCGAAACAAAGGGGGATCTGTTCGTCTCTGCACAAGGATTCTAGATCTTCAATTTCAACCGCGTACCTGCAACCTACACGCAGAAAAGCGAAGACGATTGGGGGGTTAGGGATTAGGGGTTTGCCTTTAGGTCAAACCCCGGTTTTGGAATTAACCAAGAAATGAGCAATGCTGTAAATGTAAATGTCTGTAATGTAAAACAAGTACTAATACCTTGTTGTAAGGATGTTGGTATCCTTATGTGTGAAGGTATAGATGTTGTATGTTGTATGTTGTAGTAGTATGTTGTAAGTGATCTCCTCTTCAATGGTTCAATCCTTGTCTTGAATGTAACACTTAGCCTTGAATGGAGACTTGAAATGATCAATTGCTTGAAGGAATGCTTGAATGCTTGAATGCTTGAGTATAGTTTCCATGCTTTTTCCCTCATGTATCTATCTATCTCCCCAAATGAGAGAGGAAAATGTAGTTTATATACTTGTCATTTAGGGCTGATAGACTGATTTTCCCGACCTTAGGCCGACCAGGAAAGATAATTTTCCAATTTGCAAACATAAAGACCCGAAGTCCAAAAGAGACCGGGCCCAAAATAGGACACAGGGACCAGGGCACTGGGCGCCCTGGTCCTGAAGGACCAGGGCGCTGGGCGCTCTGGTCCCACCTCCCGGGACAGCAGGGTGCAAGGGAGGTTCAGGCCAGGGTGCAAGAAAATGCAGTTTTCAGTGTCATAATCAGGTTTCGGGGTCTCCATTCAGGTTGCGTGTTGCGTCGCCATCGTGAAGACCGAAATGCAATCGAAATTGCAAGTGTCGCAATTTTAGGACGCTACAGAACTATACTCCTCAGTCTTGGAATAACTCTCAAAACCCTTGGCCCAATTATCACAACCCTTCCTTTTAGTGGCAACAACTACAAGGGAATTGGTCACCACCTCAAGGTAACTAGCAATAGTCTCCACAATGGAGGGGAGGTCAACAATGGTCAAAGAAATCATCAGGTTTCCAGCAACCACCACAACAGTCCCAATAACCATCTTTAATGCCACCATCTCCTAGTGCTACTCCACCAAAGCCAACTCAACTGCCAACACATCCTGTGCCAAATCCCAATAACAAACCTTTGCAATAGAAGAAAGTCTATTCAGCTGATCCTAATCAATATCCTGCATATTTTCTTAATATAAGTTATATTCACTTACAATCAGGAACAACTTTTCCTGTCCCATCTCCTACATTTATAATAGAATTACCATCTAAGGAGATTACTCGAGGGACTACACTTGATCAACCTGCAAACCTTAAGCATGTACCTCAATTTGAGACTTCAGGAACACCTATTAGAACACCTCCATTTCCTCAAAGAGTCCAGGTAAAAGTGTCTAGGCAACAAGGTGACATAGCTTTTGATCTTATTGATCAAATAAAACATATGTGTAAAGATTCCACCATTTCAAGCTATTAAGGATATTCCCATATATGGAAAAGCTATTAAGGGGGAATGTTTAAAAAAATCTACATGGAAGAAAAAGGACCCACAAACAATACATGTAGTAGGGCAATTGGTTGATATTATGTTAAGAAAAGTTGTTGTGCCTAAATATTCTGACCTAGGAAGTCCTGTTGTGAAGGTAGTCATTAATGGAACTCAAATTAAAAATGCCCTAAATATTTGGGAGTAAGCATAAATGTGATGACCAAGGATTTCATGAAACAACTTAGTATTATTAATATTAGGTCTACCCCAATAGTCCTACAGGTTGCAAATAGCTCCACAGTTTCACCTGATGGGATGATTGAGGATATTGTTGTCACACTACATTCTTGGGAATATCTAGTTGATTTTATGATGCTCTCTCCTAAAGTAACATTGGGGGGATATCCAATCATTTTGGAAAGACCTTGGCTTGGTCAACTGATGCATATATACGTTGTAGATCATGGGACATGACCATTTCAGATGGTATCACCACTAAAACTCTTGCACTTTATTCTCCAGCACAACCACAACTTGATAAAGAAGAAGTAGAATGGCTAGATATAGGAGAAGAAGTAGAGGAATTTAATTTTGTTCAGCAGCTTATGATGTTGACTAGGGAACTATTCATAGGACTCCAAGAAGATGATAAGTTACTCTCTAACATCATAGGAAATAATTATAGAGCAACTCAATAGTTGATATCATATACCATCATGTCCTTTTCATACTCTCCTTTCGTCTGCAAATTCTTTGGATTCTCTTGCAGTTAATGATATATTTAATACCTTACTATCACATGAAATCCAAACCTCTTGTTTATCTAAAATATCTAATTTTGAGTCAATCACTCAAGTAGAGGCTTCTTTAGGAAGGAACTTGAATATCAATAGTCAACTTATAGCAGACCAAAGGTTGTCCTTAATAGAACTACTCAAGACCCATAAACAAGCCTTTGCATGGGATTATCATGAAATGAAGGGATTAGATCCTACATTGTGTACTCATAGGATTTATATAAGAGAAGATTATAAACTAGTTAGACAACCTCAATGATGGATTAATCCTGCATTAAGGGAAATAGTCAAGGAGGAATTACAAAAGTTACTTAATGTAGGGTTCATTTACCCTATTTCATACAGTGAATGGGTAGCTCCTCTAGTTATAGTTCGTAAGAAAGGAGGTAAATGGAGAGTTTTTTGTGGACTATAGGGAGCTCAACACTATTACTAAAAAAGATCATTTCCCACTTCCATTCATCGATCAAGTATTGGATTCTCTAGCAGGCAAACAATAATTTTCATTTTTGGATGGGTTTAGTGGTTACGATCAAATCAGAATATCTCCAAAAGACCAAGAAAAGACAACCTTCACTTGCCCTTGGGGAATATATGCCTATTTAGTTCTTCCTTTTGGTCTATGAAATGCTCTTGCAACCTTTCAAAGGGTCATCCTCAGTATATTTTCAGACATTTCTCATGATTGTATGGAAATTTGCATGGATGATTTGACTTACCTTTGAGAAAGCATTGCAAAATCTTGCCAAAGTGTTACAATGGTGTGAGGATCATAATTTATCCCTCAATAGTGAAAAATGCTTCATGATGATGCAAGAAGGGATATTATTGGGGCATCGTATTTCTCAGTCAAGCATTCAATTTGATGCAACCAAAATTGAGGTAATACTTAACCTTCCTGCTCCTGCAAAACAAAATGATGTAAGAAGTTTTTTAGGCCATGTAGGGTACTATAGGAGATTTATAAAGGACTTTAGTAAGATGGCAGGACCTCTATATTCTCTCTTAACACAAAATGTTGAGTTTGAATGGATGCCAACATGTGAAGAGGCATTTTCTAAACTTAAGGTAACCTTAACGCAGGCTCCTATACTCAAAGGACCTGATTGGTCTCTTCCTTTTCACATTCCCATAGATGCATCAGATTTTGCAATTGGAGCAGCCTTGAGGTAGAAACAAGGAGTTTTGGAGAATGCAATTTATTATATCAACAAAAATTTATAAGGACCTAAACTAAATTATATTGTCACAGAAAAGGAAATGTTAGTTGTTATCTACGCCCTCAATAAGTTCAGACACTATATCACTGACTATCAAATCTTTGTGCATATTGATCATGTAGCCATTAGTTACCTTATGAATAAAAGTTCTATTTTAGGTAGGTTGGCACAATGGTTATTGCTAATGTAGGAATTTGACATCACTATCATCGACAGACCAGGTAAGGCAAATATAGTGGCAAAATTTATGTCTAGACTTCATACATAGGATGGTCATGAAGCCATTGATGATTCCTTTCCAGATGAGCATTTGTTTTCAATTAATGTGAACATTCCATAGTATTCTTACATAGCTAACTACTTAGTAGCTAACAAAATCCCTTCTTATTTGTCACCAAAAGAAAGAAGGTTACTAGTAGAAAAGAGTTTCAATTTTTTCATGGATAATAGATTGCTTATTCTATATAGGGCTAGATCAAGTTATGAGGTGACGTGTTAGAGAAGATGAAACTTATGATATCCTTCATGCCTTCCATGATAAGCCTTGTGGAGGTCACTTTGTTGTCAAGAGAACAACTCTAAAGATACTGACTATAGGATATTATTGGCCGACTTTGCACAAAGATGCAATCAAGTATACCAAGAAAGATGATAGATGCCAGCGGATGGGAAGACCAACTCGGTCTAATGAGATGCCTTTGCATCCACAAGTGGTTGCTACACCATTTGACAAATGGGGGCTAGACTTTGTTGGGCCAACTGTTCCATCCTCAAATGGTAGGTCATACATTCTTGAGTGTACTAACTATGTTACAAAATGGGTTGAGGTCAAAGCATTCAAACATGCCAGGGATAACAAGGTAGCAAAATTTTTATATGAGGATATCTTTACATGATATGGATTTCCCAGAGAGATTGTGACTGATCAAGGGGCACAATTTACTTCCACTTTGATCACCACCTTGGTCAATGAATATAATATAAGGCACAGGAAATCCACTCCCTACCATCGTTAGGTAAATGGACAAGATAAAATCACCAATAGGGAAATTGAATCTCTATTAACCAAAACAATAGCTCTTCATCATAAGGATTGGTCTAGTGGGTTGTTTGAAGTAGTATGGGCCAATAAAACCACATGGAAAACCACTACAGGGCTTACACCCTTTTAAATGGTTTCTGGGAAAAAATATATGATGCTTGTGTAATTTAAGCGTAAGACACTTAAAACAACCATAACCTTGGATATGACTCTCTGTAGCACAACAAGATAGGCTCCTGCAGCTTAATGCCTTGGACAAAATTAGAAAGTCAGCCCTGTAGCAAACTGAAACAATTCAAAATCAATGCATAAAGTGGCATGACAGATATATAAAAGACAAAGCGTTCAAGCTAGGTGATTGGGCCCTTCTCTATGATTCAAGGTATAAGGACAATTTGGGAAAACTGCAGATGCACTGGTTAGGGCCTTTTGAGGTATTTGAAAGATTCTCTAATGGTCCAGTATGATTATCCACAATTGATCCTATTAAATTCAAATTGTTGGTGAATGGTTGTCTCCCACGCCTCTATCATAAACCTCTTTCCAAAGAAAATTCCTACAATAGTTCACTACTCCAAAAAATGTCGAGATTCATGCAGCAACAGGTGGTGGCCTTGTTGTTTCACCTTCTTCCTAAATCTTTTCTTCATGCTCATAATAAATACTTCCATATTTGGTGGAATTACTTTTCTACGCAATAAATATTCCATTTTCATCTTCACTCATTCCCTTCCACTTCTGTCATTCATTTCTTCACCTTGCTTGTCATGCATAGTAGATCAACTTCATACATAATGAATTTCTCCAACTACAGTCATTATGGCATGATATTAGGTATGCTTGTGTTTATTTTTTTTTGTTACATACATGTAATTAAACCATATTTCATATCATAATGATATTTTCATAGTATCCTTTTTAGTCATCCTCTGCAGATGTGGACACCTGTTAAACCTTAGGTTGGGGGGAGAAGTATGATGTGAATTATTCTCATAGATAATTATTATGTCATCTCAAATTGAGTTTAAATTTTTAAATTATTTTGGTTTGATGTGATATTATGTACTCTGTTCATTTTGTCTGCCTTGAGTTATTTTGGAATTGTAGCTGGGTTCTTTGCAAATAGAGCATATTTCCATTGAAAGTTTGTAGAGTTGGGAATATTTCCACCATTGGTGAGTTGAGAGTTTTAGTATTACAATGGGTGGTCCACCAGTTTGTCTTGAACCTATAGTCCATGATATCCTTCTACAAGACAAGGATTGTGAACCAAAATTCTGCTATAGTGGGTGGTTAAATTATTTTCTGAAGCTAACTGAGTTCAATGAGGAGGTTGCAAGAGAATTCACCCATACATTTTTAGATGGAGAAGCTGAGGTGAAAGGATTAGGATTATGATAGATATATAAAAGACAAAGCATTCAAGCTAGGCAATTGGGCCCTTCTCTATGATTCAAGATATAAGAACAATTTGGGAAAACTGTTGACATGCTGGTTAGGGCCTTATGAGGTGATTGAAACATTCTCTAATGGTGTAGTAGGATTATCCACAATTGATCCTATCAAATTCAAATTGTTGGTGGATTGTCATTGCCTACGCCTTTATCATAAACCTCTTTCCAAAGAAAATTCCTACAGTAGTTCACTACTTGAGAAAATGTCGAGATTCCTGTAGCAATAGGTGGTGGCCTTGCCTTTTCATCTTCTTCCTAAATCTTTTTTGCATGCTCATAATAAATACTTCCATATTTGGTGGAAGTACCATTTTGTGCAATAAATATTCTATTTCAATCTTCACTCATTCCCTTCCACTTGCATCATTCATTTCTCCACTTCGCTTGCCGTGTATAGCGGATCAACTTCATACATAATGAATTTCTCCAGCTGCAGTCATTATGGCTAGAATTCAGGTACACTCGTGTGTATTTATTTTTGTTACATACATGTAATTAAACCATATTTCATATCATAATGATATTTGCATAGTATCCTTTTCAGTCATCCTATGCATGTGTGGACACCTGTTAAACCTTAGGTTGGGGGGGAAGTACAGTGTGAATTATTCTCACAAATAAATCTTATGTCATCTCAAATTGAGTTTAAATTTTTAAATTATTTTGGTTTGATGTGATATTATGTACTCTGTTCATTTTGTCTATCTTGAGTTATTTTGGAATTGTAGTTGGGTTCTTGGCAAATAGAGTATATTTCCTTTGAAAGTTTGCAGAGTTGGACATATTTTACCATTGGTGAGTTGAGAGTTTTAGTGTTATGATGGGTGGTCCACCAGTTCGTCATGAACCTACAGTCCATGATATCCTTCTACAAGACCAAGATTGTGAACCAAAATTCCGCAATAGTGGGTGGTTAGATTATTTTATGAAGCTAATTGAGTTCAAAGAGGAGGTTGTAAGAGAATTCACCCATGAATTTTCAGATGGCGAAGCTCAGGTGAAAGGATTGAGAGTTGTAGTGATAGAAGATCGGATTGCAGAAATAATTGGGCTACCAATAGATGGGGAAAAATACCCTGAATCAAAGGATACACGAAGTGCAAGAGAAGAATTTACATGACAGGAAGACTCACCTTTGGTAATAGATAAGGAGGGGGCCAGATGAGAATCCCTTTTTCCTGAATGGAGAGCAGTAGCGTTATATGTCATGAAATATTTAACTTGTGAAGGGAGATTCTCATGTCTACATTCCCATGATTTCAAGCTTCTGAGTCATCTACACCATGGAAGAAGAATGAATGTTTTGAATATATTGTACAATCTTCATTTCATTAGTGCAACGAAAACACAAAAAAGGTAGGCCTCACTCTGTTACTCATCATTGTTTGATTAAGTTGTTGATTGAAAGGTATTTAAGAGATGTTTCCTAGATGTCCTAGATGAATTTGTAAAATTTAGAAGATTTAGGGTAGATAATGTGGGTCTAGCAGAACCCCTCCCATCTCAAGAGTGGTAAAACTTAGAAAGACTTGGTCCTGCCATTGAAGCCTCATCCTTCGGGATATCACCAAATCAAAATGTTCCTGCAGCAGAGGAATCCTGCCAAGGAGAAGCCCTGTCTGAAGCAAAAGAAACCTTAGCAGGGGTTCCTTTGCAAATCCTAATAAGAACTAGGGCTACTACACAGAGGGAGAAAGGAAAAGAGAAGTAGATTGACATGAAAAATAAGAAAGAGAAAGGAAAAAGTGGGGATTTAGCCTCTCCTATTGCAAAGAAAAGAAAAGTTGCAAAAACAGTTTTTCCTACAACCACTATAGTAGTTGAGGAAGCAACTGAGGAATTAGGTACAGGAAGTCATCCTGCAACCACCAAAGAAATGTCTCAGAGAAGAAGCGGTAGGATTTGGAAAAAACCTAAAGATTAGAAGTAATCAAGGAGCCGAATGTTAACATTCTGGTTGATTCTCCAGAACACGAGCCACACAGTCCTTACCATGATGATATTCCTTCATCCTCACCTAAGGAGCTTAGTTACGAAGAAGACAAGGATGAGGAAGAAGAACTCTAAAACCCTCATGAGCAGCTACAAGAAGGTGTAGGATTTGATGGACTTAACAGTTTGGCCTCCGTTGCAGAGCAGATTGTTGATAAAGGAAGCGGGGCTAGAAAGTTGAAGCCTAAAGCACCAATTCATAAACCACCTTCTTCTCTTACCAGTAATGCAGTTACACTTGCCTTTTACTGAGAATGGGAATTAGAAAAAGTAGAAATGCAGAGGCTTATTGACCAATAGAAGAAGGTTATTGAACAAAAAGATGAGGAGATTTCTTAGCTTAAAATTAAGGTGGAAACGGTAGCCACCATGGTACCGCAGCTAATGCAATGCAAAGCACTATCTCGAGTTTACTCCTTATATTTGAAGGAATAACATATTTGTTTTCAAATGATAAGAATTTTTAGGGATCTAAGCCCCTCTTTAAAGACAGTTGAGGAGTTCTATCATATCTACCAAACATATCCTACAACCATTAATAATTTTCTCTATGAATTTTATTTACATAATTACGCTGTTCTTGATGACACTGATTGGAATCCTCTATTTTACATTGGAGATGTCCAGTTGAGAGCTCTCATGTCATGGGTTCAAAATTAAATTACAAGGGGAGAACAATTCAAGGTACATAGGAAGGAAGAACTTGATCTCTCACTTCCATTAATAGCTGAGTCAAGAAATCCAAGAAGGCTTTATTACGACTGGCAAAAAATTATGTATCAACCAGATTTTGGGAAAAACATTCTGCCTCTTAGAGAAGAAATATACAGGGAATATAAGAAAATGGCTACAAGAGAAGGATGGGTAGCAATAGGACATTTAATCAAGCATTGGAATAGCCTATTAGATGAGTTGAAACAGTCTGAGTCACACTCCTTATCAAATTATTATGTAGTGCTAAGGCAAGCACCCAAATATATACATTTGGGAAGAATGAAAGGAAGACACTGGTTGCCCCTTATCTTCTAGCCACCAATTCTCCTATGGCCACTAATGGGATGCAGGAATAATGACCCACCATATGATGAAGCAGCAAAACACTCCAGGCAGACACAATTGGAAAATATTAAAGGGCTCTATTGGAGTTTGACTACAAGAGGTTCTGGGCAGGTTACCCTCGACAATTTCAGAATTAATGCTAGAATTTGAAGCTTTCCTATTACTGGAGGATCAACAAGAAGCTAGGTTGGGGGGCAATGATGAGCTGAAATAATGGCTCTATTTTAATATATTTTTGTCTTAGAATTCCTTCTTAGGTCTTGTGTCTGGGTAATATTTGGGTCAAAAGATTTTCCTTGTTGATGTTTGTAGCGTCCTAAAATTGTGACACTTGCAATTTCGACCGCATTTGGGTCTTCACGATGGCGACGCAACACACAACGTGAATGGAGACCCCGAAACCTGATTATGACACTGAAAACTGCATTTTCTTGCACCCTGGCCTAAACCTCCTTTGCACCCTGCTGTCCCGGGAGGTGGGACCAGAGTGCCCAACGCCCTGGTCCTTCAGGACCAGGGTGCCCAGTGCCCTGGTCCCCCAGGACCATGGCGCCCAGCGCCCTGGTCCCTGGGTCCTATTTTGGGCCCGGTCTCTTTTGGACTTCGGGTCTTTATGTTTGCAAATTGGAAAATTATCTTTCCTAGTCGGCCTAAGGTCAGGAAAATCAGTCTATCAGCCCTAATTGACAAGTATATAAACTACATTTTCCTCTTTCATTCGATATGATGGAAAAATTGTGGAAACTATACTCAAGCATTCAAGCATTCAAGCATTCTTCAAGCAATTGATCATTCTAAGTCTCCATTCAAGGCTAAGTGTTGCATTCAAGACAAGGATTCAACCATTGAAGAGGAGATCACTTACTACATACTACAACATACAACATACAACATCTATACCTTCGCACATAAGGATACAAACATCCTTACAACAAGGTATTAGTACTTGTTTAACATTACAGACATTTACATTTACAGCATTGCTCATTTCTTGGTTAATTCCAAAACTGGGGTTTGACCTAAAGGCAAACCCCTAATCCCTAACCCCCCAATCGTCTTCGCTTTTCTGTGTGTAGGTTGTAGGTATGCGGCTGAAATTGAAGATCTGGAATCCTTGTGCAGAGACGAACAGATCCCCCTTCGTTTCACAGATTTTTCAGAGGACCGTGGCGCTCGGGCGCCATCGTCCTAGCAACTTTCGCTCAAATTTGCAGGATAGTGCCGTATCGACATTTTACTGCTAATTCCAGGTCCGCAGCTTCATACTGTATTCCTATCTCAGTTTATAAGCGAATCTTTCTCACTTTCTATGCATTCCTAGCTTAATTCTTCTATGCACATTCTTTACAAAAGAGGGTAGCCTTGCTATCACAACCCTTGAAACTCATATAGAATCCAATCTTGCATTGCGTGGGATTGGATCTTGTGGGTTTCAACCCCTCTTTTGAATGTAAAGTCTCCCCTAAGTGAAAACCATCAACCCTAGTGACTCTCCCTTCTCTCTCCTTGGAGTTGGGGAGGGGAGAACGACTAGGGTTCGATTTTTCTGCTTTACATTTTGGTGAACCCGACGTGAACATCCTTTCTGATTATTCATAATTAGATCTGAAAATTGGATTCCTTGATTACATTTCCATGTTGATCTTTTGCAAAATTTTAGAGGTTAATTGCATAAAAACCCTAAATTTTCTTTTTAGTAATCAAGCTTGTGAAATGTCTAAATGTTAATGCTTGTTTCAGATCTACCCTTCTATTACAAATTATCAATTCATATTTGTGCCTTAATTTTGAAAATTAAGTGGTTAAGTGTTAAAACCCTAATTTTTAAAACCCTCTTGATTCAACCTTTGCTCGACAATTTCACTGATCAAAACATCTCCAAATCAGCTGTAACTTTGGATTCCGCAATAAAATCACAATATCTTTCATCCTTGAAAATTTGGAAAAAAGTTGCGAGGACCGTGTGCACTCCGAGCACCATCGTCCCCGACATTTTTTCCGAAATTTCGGGAGCTAGATCTTACTGTATTTTCCTGCTAAAATCCAGAATTTTGGCTGATTTTATCAATTATAACACTTTCAAAATTACAGTCAAAGTTGTTCTAGGGATTGCTTGGATTAACGCTTCTAATCATTCAAAAATCATTGAAATTGAAATTTTGTGTCAAAATTGTGTTCTTACTGTCCTAAATCTGAAAAGTGTGTTTGCATTCATTAAAAATTTCAGTGCTTTATTCAAATTCTTACAATTTGTGACTTTTGAAATTAAGTGCTTAATTACAACAACTTTAATTTCCGCTTTCAAAATTGAATTTTGCGTGAAATTGAGTCAATTTTTGAATTTCAAAATTTGCATTGCTCTTGACATTCCCTCTAAAATCATAAAATTCAAAATTTCAGTTTCCCTCTCTTTTTCAAAATTCAAATTTTGTATTTTTCGACAATCTTGGTAGGGTTCAATTTCGAGATTGCAACTTTAATTTGGCCTATCTACAGATCATAAAATCACTCAATTTTTTCAGATTAGCTCTAAAATCATCATACCTTTCATCCTTGCAAATTTCAAAAAAAGTTGCAAGGACCGTGTTGCACTCCGAGCGCCACGGTCCCGGACATTTTTTCTGAAATTTCGGGAGATTGTTGTGATTGCATTTAACAGCTTAAATCCATAAGATTGGCTGATTTTGCTAAAAATTGCTACCTCTAAATTCAAAATTTCCTCTTCCTTTCTAGTGCATGAGTTTTACAACAATAAGCCCTACTTACACTATTCCCGTTAGACGAAGTCGTAGAATTAAGTCTTTCCGAGGTTTAATTATCGAGGAGATGGAACCTAATTTGAATAGCCTTTTTAACGAGGACATGGGTAATTCCTCTAATCCTCCTAATGGTGAAGAAGCTCTCCATGAGGTTTCTGAAGAACAAATTTTGAAATTGGATAACCAATTTGATGATTTTCAACAATGGATGTCTCAAGAATACCCTGATAGTCAAGCTCTTCCTTTAATTGAGGGTCTAAAACGTATGCTTCAAAGTGATAAGAATGGAATTGATATTTTGCGTGGTATTGCACACATTGTGGATTCGAATGTGATGCCTATGAAGAGTTGTGCTAAAAATTTGGGTTATACACAACCTCCTACTCAAGTCAATCATTCTATTCCTTTGATGACTTCTATTGCTAGCATACCTACCTTTACATCAAACATAATGGCTACTTCTACACAAGACATTCCTCCTGTGATCACCAATCATGGGGGCGATCCTTCTTCTTCAATTAACCCTCTTCCTTCATTTAATCCGACTTCTTCATTCATTCCTTCAATGAGTGTCCCTAGTATATCTCCACAAATGAACATGACGCAAGGGGGCAATTCATTCAATCATTTCATTCCTCCTTGTAGTGTTCCTCCTGTCTAATCATCTCCTATGACTAATTATCATAGAGTCCCACCACCTTACTCTTTACCTTCTTTTAATAACATAACACCTCCATCACAATCTAACACATCTAATATGAACTCTTCAACTGAAGCGACCATTAACAATCTTGCACAAACTATCTCTTCTTTACAGCAACAAATTGCCTCTATGAATCAATCTAAGTTTAGTGTGCCCACATTTGATGTTGCGAGCCCACTTTCTCTTGACATTGTTCGAGCTATCCCTCCTAAACATGTTGAAATTCCACATTTGGAGCTTTATAATGGTAAGGGTGATCCTCTAACACATGTTAAGACCTTTCAAACAATATGTACTGATTTTGCTTATGACCAAAGGTTGCTTGCAAAATTGTTTACTAGAACATTAAGAGACAAAGCCCTACAATGGTATTGCTCATTGCCTTCTTATTCTATTACTTCTTTCGAACAACTTGCAAATGCTTTCATTCAACAATTTCAAAACAATATAAGTCCTCAAGTTACTTTGATTGATTTAATGCATTGTAAACAAGGTGTTAAAGAAAAAGTGACTGATTTCATTGGTAGATATAAGCATTTGTATGCTCAAATTTCTTTTCCAGTGCCTGACAATGATATTCAAAGAATCTTTATTTCTAATTTACAAAAGGATATTCGAGACAAACTTCTATTTTCTGAGTTTACTTCTTTCCAACAGTTGTGTGCAACTCTTCACAATTATCAACTGACTGTGAGTCAAATGGAACAATCACATCCTATGGCTCCGAGTGATAAGGGTGATAGCAGTCAACAACCATTTGGGAAGTTTAAACCGAACAGAGATTCCATCAAATTCAATGAAAACATCATCAACAACAATGTGAATGCAGCATCAGGTGTGCCTCCTATTTCTAAATTTTTCAAGAAAGAAAGAAAGTATACTCCTTTGAATGAATCATTGCATAGTATTATGAATAAGTTATTGGAACAAAATGTGCTTACTCTTCCTCCTATAAGGCAAATTGATCCTGCAAAGATTACTTCACCTTATTTTAATAACAAAGCTTTTTGTCAATTTCATCGTCAGCCTGGGCATGATACTGAAAAATGTTTTTCTTTAAAGGGTAAAATTCAAGATTTGATTGATAATAATACTATTTCTATTTCTGGAGTGAATGATAAAGGCAATACATCTGTAGCTCCTCCTAATCAAAATCTTCAGATTTTCACTGATCCATTACCTTCTCATACCTCTAATGCGATTGAGACTAATGATTCCTCTTTTTCATCTGATGGTCTTGTGTCTATGACTCCGAATGTGATTAACTTTGTAGAGAAGCAAGAAAACCCTAAAGAACCTTCCATCACATTTGATTCCAGTGAAACCATTAGGGCACTTGATGGTCCTTTATATATAGTTGCAAAAGTCAAGAATACACCTTTCTGTGGAGTGCTTATTGATACTTCGTGCATGGTTAATGTTATTACTGAAGAATTTCTTTTTACTTTGCAATTGAATCAAGTGATATATGACAAAATAGATGTGATTGTGAAACTATTTGATGCATTTTCTTCTCCTGCAATTGGTTCTATTACATTGCCTATTGAGGTCCATAACAAATCCCTTGATGTGAACTTTGCTATTATTCCATCTTCCGAACAATTTCTTGTGAAGCTTGGCTATCCTTGGCTATCTTCCATGAAAGCTATTGCTTCTCCTATTCATAAGTGTTTGAAATTTCCCCATAATGGTGAAGGTGTTACTGTCAATCATAGTCTCTTTAAACCAGCTGAAAGAACTTCTAGCGTTCCTATTGATTACTGTTGGCCTAAACAATTCCAGTCTCTTCCTCTGCGAAGTGATCATCTTTTTAAATCTTATCAAAAGTGGAAAACAGATATGATCCTATCTCTAGTGAACCTAGAACACCTAAACTTGATATTCCTATCATTCTTGAGAAGGAAGTTCTTCCTTTGAAAGATAAAACTAATGTCTTTCCTCAAGAAGATTCCCAACCCATCCCTATGGATGTGACTATGCCTATGATTAATAAACTTCCCAAAAGTAGACCTATCCCTCCTCATCATGATGGACTTGGTCTTCTTCCTAAACCAAATATTCCTCCCTTATATGGAGCGGTTCCTCCTCCTTCTTTTTATAGAGAGAAGAGACCTTCTTCTTCTCCTATTATCCAGCCTAAGAGACCACAACCTAAACACCCAAGTGATAAGGATGAGAAAATTCCTCCTCCTCAATCTTCTCCACTTCCTACTAAGACTAGAAGAAATCGTTCTGCACGTGAATGTCGATGAAAGTGTCATCTTAGAGCTCAAGCAGTTGCTTCTCAAACTTTGCAATCTCCAAAAACACCTTCAACAAGCATTATTCCATTTTCTCCAAAATCTCCAAAACATAAGATGCATGATGGTCTTGATCCTGTGCGAATTAAAGACCCTATTTTTATAAATCTTGATGATGCTATAGATGAAAATGTTATTCATGATGAAAATGTTACTTCTCTCGCTTCTGATAGTGAATATGAACTTGTTGATATTGATAACCATTTATCTAATGAATTTTCTAAAGCACTTATCCTAGCTCCTAGACAAGAACAACGTGGCTTGGAACATGAACATAGCCCTTGTTTGGATCTTGTGATAGCTCCATCTGCTGTGTTGAATGTTCCTCCTCTAGCGTGTTCCCTGCCTTCCCGAAACATTGATCAGCAAGATCAGGGGGTAGATGACATGCTAGACTAGTTACATTAGCATAGCAGATTCTCTCCTCCTCTCTTGTGTTACTTCCTCTATACGTTACTCTCATTCTTCTATTTGTTGTCCTTAGTGTTGTCTACTTGAGGACGATGCAAAGCATTGAGATCTCTCGATCTCTCTCATGTTGACTCAAAAGACACATGTGTTCCCTTCTTCTAGGTGACCTTCCTTGATTGGGGAATGAAGAACAATTATGCATCAATTATCATACAGCATACTGACCCCAAGGAAAGCGAAGTCACCTTGTGCTTTGTGTTTTGTGTCTATTATCCTTGGGCTTATCTCACACTTGGGGGCTAAATCCTTGTGATAACATGCTCCTTTCCCTTTTTCATTTTCTTATATGTATCACTACCTTAAAGAAATCACCCCCGGTGAGGCGTGTGTGATCGCTTTAACGTAGGGGGGCATACATCCCGTTCATATCTTTTCAAGATACTTGAAAATTTCTTGACAAATTTAGCTTTGCCTTGAAAATTTTTGATATCTTTCTTGCATGACTCATAGTGAGGGAACCTTACTACTGACAGTCATGGTTCTCTCTCATGATCTTGCCTTTTACTTTGTCAATCGAAGTCGTAAGATCCTTAGTCCACTGGGGGCTTGGTGTATCTTGCCTCCTTGACATGGTGAAAGTCTTTCAATGTTGTTTCCTTGTACTTTACCGGAAGTATGAGCATACACCTATACTCCCGCTAAAGTGGGGGCTAAATGTAGTGTCCTAAAATAACGACACTTGCAATTTTGACCGCATTTGGGTCTTCACGATGGCGACACAACACGCAACCTGAATGGAGAGCCCGAAACCTGATTATGACATTGAAAAACTGCATTTTCTTGCACCTTGGCCTGAACCTCCTTTGCACCCTACTATCCCGGGAGGTGGGACCAGAGTGCCCAGCACCCTAGTCCTTCAGGACCAGGGCACCGAGCGCCCTGGTCCCCCAGGACCAGGGCGCTCGGTGCCCTGGTCCTGAAGGACTAGGGCGCTGGGCGCCATGGTCCCCTAGGACCATGGCGCCCAGCGCCCTGGTCCCTGGGTCCTATTTTGGGCCCGGTCTCTTTTGGACTTCGGGTCTTTATGTTTGCAAATTGGAAAATTATCTTTCCTGGTCGGCCTAAGGTCAGGAAAATTAGTCTATCAGCCCTAATTAACAAGTATATAAACTACAATTTCCTCTTTCATTCGATATGATGGAAAAAGCGTGGAAACTATACTCAAGCATTCAAGCATTCAAGCATTCTTTCAAGCAATTGATCATTCTAAGTCTCCATTCAAGGCTAAGTGTTGCATTCAAGACAAGGATTCAACCATTAAAGAGGAGATCACTTACTACAGACTACAACATACAACATACAACATCTATACCTTCACACATAAGGATACAAACATCCTTACAACAAGGTATTAGTAATTGTTTTACATTACAGACATTTACATTTACAGCATTGCTCATTTCTTGGTTAATTCCAAAACTGGGGTTTGACCTAAAGGCAAACCCCTAATCCCTAACCCCCCAATCGTCTTTGCTTTTCTGTGTGTAGGTTGCAGGTACGCGGCTGAAATTGAAGATCTGGAATCCTTGTGCAGAGACGAACAGATCCCCCTTCGTTTCGCGGATTTTTCGGAGGACCGTGGCACTCGGGTGCCATCGTCCCAGCAACTTTCGCTCAAATTTGCAGGACAGCGCCGTATCAACATTTTACTACTAATTCTAGGTCCGCAGCTTCATACTGTATTCCTATCTCAGTTTATAAGCGAATCTTTCTCACTTTCTATGCATTCCTAGCTTAATTCTTCTATGCACATTCTTTACAAAAGAGGGTAGCCTTGCTATCACAACCCTTGAAACTCATATAGAATCCAATCTTGCATTGCATGGGATTGGATCTTGTGGGTTTCAACCCCTCTTTTGAATGTAAAGTCTCCCCTAATTGAAAACCATCAACCCTAGTGACTCTCCCTTCTCTCTCCTTGGAGTTGGGGAGGGGAGAACGACTAGGGTTCGATTTTTCCGCTTTACAGTTATTTTAAGTATTTCTGGAACTGATTCCTCATATACCTAGGGTTGCTATCTAATGATTTTTAATGGTTCATCTATGCAAATTATCTAAATAAATCTTAGAATGTGGTTTAATTTATGTTATGTTAACATCAATAGATACACATGCTTTTGTGCACATTAATGTCATGATACAGGGTCAACCAAGATGAAAGAAAGACTAAGATGAAAGAAAGACCCAGTCAAAGTGGAGAAGCATCAAAGAAGATCATAACTACTTGATTGATTCCTTAGCAGAGTGGTTTGTGGGACATTCATAATTATTCATAGTGGAGCTTAAATCCAAGAAGGAAGTTGCGCTATATTTTCTCAGCTGCAGGACAGTTGTTGTTGTTCTATTTTCCTATAGTAACTTCTTCTTTAATGTAATAAACCCTATTCACCTAATCCTTTGGGATGTGGGTTGATCGGTTAGGAATTTGTTAGAAATTTTTCTTATAAATTAAAGGTTTCTATCTCCTCTCAAGGGGATGAAATGATCATAGAATTTGTAGTATCCAATTTTCAAACTCATGTATTTTGTAGCTAATTTGGAATAAAGAAGACAATGTTATTTTGAGCTTATCAGTTGTTGTCTAGAGTTATTGATATACTCACTCAAGGGGGCCCACTTGGTGAGTAATCCCTTTGCATTTTTTAGTTAATTTCCATCTTATAATAGTTATTGTTTTGGCATTCAACTATTCCTATAGCCACTCCAAACAGTTCCTGTAGCCACAACGGGCAGTGTAGCTCCTATCCATTGGCCAGAACATTGTTATTCAGTAGTAGTCACTTAAGTTACTTTCAGTTGTATGTTCTGATAAGGTATTAGTTCATCATGTTTTTTCATATTTATTTAAGAGAATTTCCTTTCTAGCAGTAGGATAGAATGGTTGCAATTTGAACTTTGTGCACATACAGTGTTGGCCCGTTTCAAGTTTACGTCCCTGGTCGATAAAGTAAATGAGCCTTTGCTACATGAGAGTTAGCTATTTAGTAAGGATGTCCAATTGTTGAACTAAGTTTCTAGAACCTAGTTGCTATTCCAGTTGTGAGGACCAAAAACCAAAGTAGCAGACAAACCATCTAAGCATAAACAATAATCAGAGAATAAATACCATCTACATGACACCAAGAGTTATACATGGAAAACCTAGTAAAGGGAAAAACCATAGTGGGAAGCCTACCCATAGTTAGATGATACTTCTACAGTAATTATGTGAATTGCAATTGAGGGGCCTATGGTTGCAAGAAGGCCAACAACCTAGAGCACACTGCTCATTACAAAAGGAGTCTCGCTGACTACATAGAAATCCAGACTACAATTTGGAGAAATGATTGAACTACAAAGATAGCATCTCCTATGCCTGAGTATAGTTCTAGTTAAGCTCCATACCAGAGGACTAAATCCTCTTACATAAACCCAACTCAATCTCCAATAATGGACCAAATCCTCTACCTGAATGATATTACATTATTCATACATTACATATCCATATCCCATTCCTATGACCATAATAATCTACAATGAGATCTTACATCATATATATACAAACCCTCGACCATAAACAATCAGGTTAGCCACTAGACAATAAACCAATTACATAATTATAAAACATGTCATCCTTAAACCAAAAAAATAATATGCAACCCATAAGAAATCCCAGAAACACATCGAGAGGTCCAATCCACATGCTACATTAAGTCGGTCCATAACCTAGATACACTGTGACCCAAATTAGGTCCACACGCTAAACAATGATCCCAATCTGCCAAGTCTTGAACATGATCACCGTCAGCATCCTGAATCCATACCAGAAGCTACACCAACAACACTTATGCATATAATCAAAAGATCTTCATCAAAGCTCAGCTAGTGAAACCCTCACCGAAACCACAAACCAAGCTTCCAAGCAAACATGATAGCACCAGATCACTACACCAAAACCAATTGACTGAATATGAACATGAGTATGCCAATTCTATAGCCAAATCATACTAGAGCATTATCAGATCATGCTAGATCCAATCCAACCAGAAATCACACAACCTACCTGGACCAGAAGGGTGTCGGAAAAGCATCTAAATAGCTAGTGTTGACATCAATGACAAAAAATCAATGCAACACATTTTAAATTCCTCCAAATGGCCAACAAGGATTCTCTTTAGCAGCCCTATCAAAGTTAGCCTTAATATAGTCATCAAAGGGAGACTATCAGTAGCACATCCTTCTATTGAGTTCATTACAAATGTCCATAGAGATTGGGATATTCCAGCTCCTCCAAAAATCACACTTTTCCTTACTATTGCAAGAATGAGATGCAATAGCTACAATATCCTCCACAAGATTATGTTTTATCTTATCCCACACCACTTCAGGGGAGTTACTGGAATTCTTGAAGATTCTTTTATTCCTTTCTTTCCATATACCCCATAGGATATATGAGAAAGAGAAGTCCCATTGTTTCCTAATAGCTGTATTTTTTGTTCTACAAGACTAGCTCTTGAAACAATCTTGAATTGACTCGGGAAACACCCAATATAGGCCCCAAGACTGGAAAAACATCAACCAGGTAGGATGGACAAAAGGATAGTGAAGAAACACGTGGTTCATGGATTCTTCATCATTAAGGCATAAATAGCATATGTTAGGGATGCAAAATCCCCTCTTTCTTAAAATGCCATTGAGTAATTCCCTGAAAACTACCAACCCACACCAGGTGGTCCTCCCTTCTAGGGGTATTGACAACCTAGTTGAGTTTCAAATTAATATCTTTAAGGCTGGATTTAGTAGTGTTCAAGTCCACCCACCTTTGATTACTCCAATAGTCAGCAACTTTGGCCCCAACCCTTTTCTTGCTAGCTTGGATGATCATTGGAGGAATAATAGAGTCATTGAGGGGAGCACCTCCAATCTAGGAATCATCCTAGAAATCAACCTTTCTACCATTACCAATGGGTCACACTTTTCCTTGGCTCACAATATCTTTGGTATGATTAACACTATTCCATATGGTTTAGCCTTCCAGGATTTGATCTAATGCTAGAAAATCTTCCATGGTAGGGTTCAAACGTAAGTATTTATCCTTCCAAATTGCTTTCCATTCACCTTTTCCCTAATAGATTCTCCAAATTTGTTTGGCTAGGAGAACTTTATTCAAAGTTTTAAAGCTTCTCAGACCAAGCCCCCCTACCTTTTTCAGTTTGCAAACTTTATCCTAGGTAATGAGGGCAATTCTTTTCTTCTCTTCAACCCTGGACCATAGGAAAGATTTTTGGATTTTTTCAATTCAATCAGCAAATTTCCCTAGAATTTTGAAGAGAATTAAGGCATAAATTGGAAGACATTGAAGAGAGAATTTTAGGAGCTAGATTTTTCCAGCTTGGATAAGATGGGTTCCTTTCCACCCTATAAGCTTCCTGCTAAATCTATCAACAAGACTATTCCAGAAAGATTCCGTAGATTTTGTGGCTAGGGGGACACCCAAGTAGATAGAAGGAGGTTGGAAGATTTGGCATCCCAAGATCCAAGCCATCCTAGTCTATCTTTCATCCAGAGTGTTGAAGAAGAAAAGAGAGCTTTTCTCCCAGTTGATCGCTTGACTTGAGGCAACCCTCTAAGTGTTGAGATAATTCTTCAAATTATTTGGTTCTCTAATCGAAGATGTACCCATCAGGATAGTATCATCAACAAATTACTCATGGAAACACACCTTAAATCCTGAGGAGGGAGAAGTTCCCACCAAAAGACCCTAAGAAATGAATTTGCTAATGTTTTTGCCTAGAGATTCAACCAAAATAATGAAGAGAATAGGGGAGATGGGGTCCCCTTGTCTGATGCCTCTAGAAGATTTAATGAAAGGGGAGGGTATACCATTCACAATGATAGAGAAAGAGGGGATACAAATGAGTTGACCAACAAGCGGATTAAAATTTCCACAAAAACCAAAAGCTCTCAACACCTTGTCCAAAAACCCCTAGTCCACTCAGTCAGAGGCCTTAGATAAATCTAGCTTCATCAGGAAGCCCTGCTTCTTTGAGTCCACCAGCAAGAGAATAATTTCATGGATAGTGATGATGGAGTCAAGGATTTTTCTACTGGGCACAAAGCCACTTTGTTGGGATGAGATAATGGAAGGAAGAACTGCAAGCAATTTGTTGGTCATCACCTTCGAAATGATCTTATAGAAGGAGTTACACAAGATGATTGGTCTGAATTGATCCATTGAGTCAGCCCCAAGACATTTAAGGATTAAAACTAGAAACATAGCATTAAGTTCGTTTAAGATAATCCTTTCCCTAAAAAATTCTTGGACCCCCTTAACCAAATACTTCCTAATAATACTCCAAAAAGTTTGAAAGATGAACATTGGGAACCCATCAGGCCCAGGGGCTTTATTGCCTTCAAAGCAGAACACTGCCATCTTGACTTATTCTTTAGAAGGAATGACATCTAGGGACTTATTCTATTCTTCATTAATAAGGGAAGGAATGGTCTCCAGAAGAGTTCACTGGGAAAGATCATCCAGCCTGTCATCCGCAGAAAGAAGGGAATTGAAAAATTTCTTGGCTTCATACCTAATCTCATCATCCTTTCGAGTAACAATTTCTCCAATCCTCAATTTAGAGTTCCTGTTAGCAGCCTTGTGTTTCAAGGCAGTCATATGAAATAATCTAGAGTTTCTATCCCCCTCTTTGAGCCATAATGACCAAGAATGTTATTTCCAAGACTCTTCTTCCCTTTTGATAATCTTATGATACTTAGCCATCACCTCATTTTCCTCTCTGATAGAAACCTCTGTATAACCATTGGTTTGGATTTTATCTTGTATTTCCTTTAGCTCTAGCTAGATTACAGACTTGATAGCAAAGAGATCTCCCAAAACTTCCTTATTCCATTTCTTAATATTATCTTTCACGTGCCTTAATTTTTTCACCATTCTATACATTATTGTCCCTTCGACATCAATCGACCACTAGTTCTCAATGGACTTCTCAAGGTTAGGGTGATCCAACCACATCCTTTCAAATTTGAAAGGGAAATTCCTTTTACCATTTATATTCTCTACCATAAACACCACAGGAAAGTGGTCTGATCCTATTTGTTTAAAAGCCGAAAGAGAGCATTGATACTTGCTAAAACAATCATTTGAGATAAAGGCCCTATCAAGCCTGACTTGAATAAGATCTCCTCTAGATCTATAGTTAGTCCAGGTAAATCTGGCCCCTTGGAGATCAATATCATGCAGCCCCTAGTAATTAATAAAGGGCAACCAGTCTAATGTGCTGTCTAATTGAGGCAGGGCTCCCCCAACCTTCTCACTATCATAGAGAGGGGTATTGAAGTCCCCCATCACCAACCACCAATCATCCTTGAGAGGAGATCTTATTTCCTCCTATTTTTTTCAAAATTTTTATCTTCCTAGTTTTTTATTAGGAGCATAAATATTAGTCAGGAGCCATGAAGTACCATCCCCTATGTGATGAAACCTTATAAAAGCCACATTATTATCCTGCTTCATAGGTTCTCCTTTGACCCACTTGAGGTTCCAAAAAATGACAATACCCCCTGAAGCACCATCAAAGCTACATCCTAAAACCCCCCCATCCTTAAAAAGCTTGATCTTCTCTACTCTATCTTTTAACATTTTCGTTTCTTGGATAAGCAAAATATTTGGTTTATGTTCTGTAACAAAATTTTTAAAATATCCTATTTATGTGGACCATTCAATCCACGTATATTCCATGAAATGATTTTCATTTTATTTTTAGGGAACATACCTCAAGGATGGTCATCTAAGTTCCATCCATTATATTCCTATTGGCCTCTTGATCTCTAAGCTGGCTTGCTGATCTTCTACCTAGGGGTGATGGGGTAAATCCCGTGTCTGCCTTGGTCCTATTTCTGGTCTTGACAGGGTTATCCTAAGGGGTTGGCTTCGACCCCTTTTTTCCATCTTTCCTACTTTCCGCAACTTCGTTATTCTGGAAATACTCATCTTGGTTGTTCTGAGCGGATGTCTTATGCTTGGAAGCTTCTTCCACCGCCCACTTTGCACTTATGTTAAATAGTGAAGTCTTGGGGGATTACTGGAAGGTCGATTTCACCATCTCAACCGATTGTTGTGATTCAAGTGAGGCACTCCCCCCCAAAATCACACACCTTTGGGCATCTTCATAGTTAGATATGGGGCTAACCCTGCTAGTATTTTTCTTAGTGCTATTCGGAGCTGCCTCCTCCTTGGTTTGCAAGATCATTTGTATTTCTCCTTCTTTTAGGTTATCTCTTTGTTATTCCTCATGATTGAGGTTTTGCTATTCTTTTTCAGCTTTGCCTATCTGGTCTTCTTTTTCTCCTTCTGACACATGGATTTCTAGGTTTTCCATATTAATGTTCCCTGGTTGTTCCAAAGTGTCAGGGATGATGATGCTCAGGGCTTCTGGTACTATAATCTTTCCTTCAGAAAGAACCTATTGGTTGATGGATTTTTGGCTCTCCATTGTGTTGTCTTGTCTTTCTTCATTTTCTCCTTTGCAACCTGTTGGGGATATTTTTTAGCAGTATGCCCCAATTTTTTGCAATGAAAACATGTAAAAGGGACACTTTCATATTCCAATGGTTGAACCCACTTCCCCAATTTGGATTTAATCTCTATAGATAAAGGCATATCCATTCCTTGCATAACTCCCACATAGATCCTAGCAAAGGTTAGTCTTCTTCTTGTCGTTGTAATGGGATCCATAAATAATAGTTCCCCAAAGGAGCAGGTGATTTCTTTGAAAACATATTCAACCCAAAACTCTAGTGGAAGACTCAGGAGTCTCACCCAGATTGGAGCTTGGACAAAAAAATATTTATTTAGGTCCATCAGAGGTGACCATTTTTGTAGAGCCAGCACAAATTTTCCAATCAGCTAGGGACTTTCACATAGCACCCTTGACATGTCTTCTTCACACAAAAAAGACAAAGATAGAGCGCCTTTGGGTATGGCGGTGATTTCTACTTGACCTTTGAGAACCTATTTCTGTCTAGAAAATGTCATGACAATATCAATGTTCGGTCTAGGGCCCATAAATTTGCCAACCAGTGTCAATTCTATAAGGTTGATACTATGCTCAATCACTAGATCTGGAACTTCAATAGCAAATCTTCCCTTTTCTAGATCTAAAATATTACTCACTGGAGGGAGTGAGTATTTTCCACTCAGTTTGACACCGAATAGAGAAGTCCATGAGTGACCAGTGTCCCAACCATCAGGGCCCTGTATTGGGCCACCTCTATCACATGATCCTCCCTTCCCCCCTCTGGGATTTGTAGGTTTAGAAGAATTAGGGAAGTCTTGTGATCCATACTTTTCACCCCCTCCCTGGTTCACCTTCCATTATAGGGTTTCTTGCCTTGTCCATGGTTCAAGTTTGCTCTAGTCGCTTCTGCTCCTACTGCTGCTCTTGTCGCCATCAAAATGTATCATGTTAATTTTCATAAAATTGTTATATTTAGTAAATTCGGCAAAGAGTTGTTTTATGATAAACACTTATAGCGAGTAAAATCTGAGATTCTTATCCAAGCTATCCAAGGCTCCCTAGATGAAATGTAATGCAATATTGTTTATATTATTGTGCAATAATAAAATCTTCACTTTTTAGTAAACAATTAAAATTTTATTCCAATATCTTGTATGTTTCCTAATTTTTAGCTGTTTTCATGACTTATATTATGAAAAATAATTTGATCAAGGTTAGTCTATTCTTTCTACTATCTATTCAAAATTATCCAAACAAAATGTAATTAAATACTATTTATAGTTTTATGTAATAAAAAATTATCTATTTATTAATAAAAAATTCAAATTTTGTTTGAAAATCTAATATTTCCTATAATTTCTAAATTATTTAATACATACACATAAGAAGTATATACTAGTTTTCTACATATACAATCCACAATTTCTTTACTCAAAATAAATTTTTATTAATAAATACGCTTCAGAAATTTAAATATTTTTCTTCTCATGTCTCTTAATTTTATTTATTTTTAAATAAATACATGAAAAAAATATAATTTAAAGGCAACTTGATTAGGAAAATTAAAAATCCCTTTATTGGTTAATTGGAAAGAATTATTAAGTTTTTTGAATAAATTCATGTGCTCATAAAGACAAATTTTATAGAATTTTTTGAGTTTGCGGTTTAATTTTGTGTATAGGTGTCATGATTTTATTTTTCTAGCCTAGAATCTGAAGGCTGAAATTTTAGGCCAGTGCAAGCTCCCGAAAACTATAATCATTTGTATTTTTCTTATTGTCTTAGTTTTTTTGAGTGCTTCATAAAATCTTGAAACCTAATGGAATTGCATAAGAACCTAAACTGTTATTGGGAAAACTCAAAACACCCTAGCACATCAGCCCTGCGGCTAAGAAACATCCTCCTATTACTAAAAAGGTTTAAAAGTACATGTATCATTGTAATTGGTAGGATTTAGTCTCTTTAGATAAATCATCCCCAAGCTTTCTTGATCTAAAAGGATTATCAAATAAGGACCAAAGTGAATTGTGAAAACGATCATTAAGTTTATAAGGTTGTGAAGAGTCTAATAACATGCCACTCTTTCTCCTATTACTCACTAGATAAAACTCTTTTATATTAGGAACTAGCCACACAAAATATGATTCCATATGTATGTAGCCTTTTGTTTTTGTTAAACATCAAGATCTCCACTGGGGCAATGATCATCCTATGTTATAGTGTACACCTATTTATCCAACAATAAGAGCTTGCCTTTATATTCTAGTCTCTATTTTTGTCTCTTGTACAAACATGTTGGAAAAATATAGTGGTTTGAAATATATGAATGTGGACTCAGCACTATCATCCCATCCATCATTTTTTTTTATAGGTATAGCTACAAGTGAACTATAATTTCTATGTATATAATTTTTTTCCCCTTTTTATGGATAAAACAAGAATTTAGTAGTGTCATCATTTCTTGAAAAAGAAATTCTTTTTATATCTTTTGATAGTTATCCTTGAGCAACATATCTGGTACAAGATAAAAACATGTAAGATAATAGAGAGCTTGATATTTTCAATTAAAAATGCTACATGTTCATGGAAATGGAGGTTTTATATGTGTGAGAATAACATGTAATAACCCACTCTACATAACCCAAGAATTTTTGACTATTTTTTTTTTATTTTTTAATTTTATTTTTACTTATTTAGTCATTTGTGTTTGATTCAATCGCATACTCTTGGCATTTATCCATTTGGATTAGGCATTCATCCATCCAGGATGAACATCTAACCATACGGGTTAGGCATTTGTCCATACGGGACAAGAGGTTTCATCTATCCAATACAGGATAGGCATCTACCCAAACAGGGTAGGCATCTATCCAACTTGGGATAGGAGGTGCTCTGGCTAGAGACTTAGACTCATCGAGACCATTTGGGTTCTGAGTCACTCACTAAGAACTACACTCCTTTAATAGGTGTGCACTGAGGTCATTGTCCTTAGGAGCAAGTAAAATAATATATTACAAGCTTGA
Organism: Cryptomeria japonica; assembly: GCF_030272615.1. Lineage (NCBI taxonomy): Eukaryota > Viridiplantae > Streptophyta > Pinopsida > Cupressales > Cupressaceae > Cryptomeria > Cryptomeria japonica. Next base: position 309,899,011 of record NC_081408.1, read on the forward strand.
ATTCCACCTCAAAATTTGGCCTAAAGCCTCGGGAAGTCAAGCAAATCCATACAGGATTCCTTCTGAGTATGCGTTGAATTACTTTTTCTTTTATTACACTTATCTTTCAATTAGGGGACTTTGCAATCCATCTACTTTACCAAATCCTAGACCCCATCCCTGAACACCTGAGTACTAGAGACAACTCCATCCCTAGACTCCCTACATACCCGTTTCAACATGGGATCAAGGCATAAAGTATGTAGTTCTATTTTCTAATATATGGTTTAATGTAAACTATTTTGGTGGGTACACAACCTTTTCTAGGGTCAATGTCCTAGACAGTTTCTTTGCGGTTACTACCCACGATGGTAGCTTTAAGCAAAAGGCTCAGGGTGGCCTATTTCTTATGGCCTAAAATATCTAGGTCCTAATGCCAATCATAAGCATCACCCTTGACCCAATTGTTAATTGTCAATAATTATTCGAGATTAAGCCAAGTTTATAAAAGAATTTCACTCAATCAACCCTAAAGGGGTTTACTAAGGTTTAGCTAGCAGATGTAAATTCATTCAAAGACTATCTTATTAGATTATCGATCCAAGGGGGATTACCTACCCCTTGGATTTTAACTTCCAATTGTCCGTTATTACTCCCCGATGATTTATAGGGATGATGCCACAAATGCCGTTGATGCAGCTTTATTAGGCATTAAGTGCTGTAGTTCAATGTGACAACTTTACCTGTAAGCATGACCCAGGGGCACCATAGATATTGAATGCTGCTAAGGTTTTTGTTTCAACTCCACTTATTTAGTTATTCAACTAGGAATGAACCATAAGTTCACGAAGCTTGAATAAAATTTTACTTAACAATTACGAAACTATTACATGGAAAATAAATTATTGTTTGACATTGAAAATAAGATATAATCGAAAGGAACATTTGACAAGGATGAAAAATAAATAAATCAACTACCTTGGAGTAACATTCTCGTGAAAATAACTATGATAAAATTCTAATTCTTGAACTAAAAACATGAAAATTCCAATTTCTTGAAAGCTAGGATACTTGTAGGAAATAGCTTACAAAATGATTTGAATCACTAACTATTACACTTTTAATAAGCACTTAATACATGAAAGATATTGAATTTCTTGCAAGAAGGTTACCAACCAATTTAGTGCCTACTTGCTTGAAGGGAAAAGATCTTTATAACCACATTACCCATGTTTGAAATATGAGGTAAGGAGAGAGACATATTTCTTTCTAATTAACCAGTAAGAATAAGGCTCCTAATTAATACCAATCGATCTACCTTTAATCAACCGTTATGAATATCAATTTTATTTTTTTTGTTAACTAATATGAACACGATTGTCAAATAATCCCAATCAATTCACTTTTAATTAACCAATGAAAATAGTTCCAATCATTCCATTTTAATTAACCAATATACAAAAAGTTCCTAGGTAATTCCAATTAATCAATATACAAAAAGTTCCTAAATAATTCCAATTAACCAATACACAAAAAGTTCCTAAATAATTCCAATAAACCAATATACAAAAAGTTGCTAAATAATTCCAATTAACCAATATACAAAAAGTTCCTAAATAGTTATAATATTTGTCTAGCTGCTTTTGAGCCAATGCCAAAACCTTCACAACATTATAAGGAGGTAACTAACTAACCCTCCCACTTGAAGAAATTTAACCCTTGGTTATTTAATAACTTTATCAATCTCAAATTATTAGATGGGAGCTAAGGTTCGCTCCTAGATCTTCCTCAATTAAAATTGTTGTTTAATCTTCTAATTGATCATGGAAAGGGATTCTCAAAACCCATATTAAGACAAGAATCCAACAATAAGAAATCATAACTCATTCATCTTTGAAGATAAGTTTCATTAGACATTTACAATGAAAGACGAAAACCTGATTGAGGTTCGCAAACTAAGACAAGTCTCATGGTAGACTGATTTCAAATTTGATAATATAAATGATATAACAATATAGATTATCCCAAGCAGATTGTACGAAGCTTTATTATGAGGTTCACTCCTACATTAAATGGAATTTCCCCCTTTTACTAATCTTATGTTTTCTTAAGGTTAGAAAATAAATTTGACCATTATTAGGTTGACTATACTAAATACCTTGTTTATTTTGCATCTTGGAATCTAATAAAGAGCAATTCAATATTCAACCTACTACTACTAAGAGATTTATATTCAAAATGAGGACTATGGTAACTTCAATTATGCAACTTGCACAATAATCATAAATATGTATTTTGTATGATGACAATAAATATGTAACTTGCATGACATTAAATTTGTCTTTTTCTAATTTTTACCCCCTTTTAAAATAATATTGATACTTAGGTAAGAAAGGAAATATCAATCTAAATTCATGAAAGAAATGAATCATCCAATTAAATAAATCTACTTAGTTAAAATTCATTGTGAAGAATTTAAATTGTTCATTCCTATCTAAGTTTTCCAATCACTTGACAAATGATTTCCAATTTTAATCCCCTTTAGAATTTACAAATAGTGATAAAACAATCATTTTCTATGTATGCATTTTCATTTTATTAAAATTAATAATTACAACAAGTTATTAAAATTAGTGTTAACATAATCTTACTATATTAATATTATTAATAAATTATTATATTTAAAAGCTATCAATACCTAATCTTACTCTGATTAAGTTTTATTCATGGAAATAATAACTACTGATTTATTTATTAGTGGTTAAATACAATAAAAATATAGATAATAGTTGTATGATGAAATTACAGAGTTACAGAGAATGATTTTCTAGAGGCATCAACAGATTTCACATATTCCTGAGATGCATTTTTTTTGAAAAGTTTTATTTATAGAGAATGATTTTCGGGAGGCATCAACGGATTTCACATATTCCTGAGATGCATTTTTTTTGAAAAGTTTTATTTACAGACAATGATTTTCAAGAGGCATCAACAGATTTCACACATTCCTGAGATGTATTTTCTTTTTTGAAAAGGTTTATTTATAGAGAATGATTTTCCAGAGACATTGATATAAAACAATAATTTAAGAAAGGGTTTATTTAAGAGAACGATTTTCTGGAAACATTGATATAAAACAATAATTTAAGAAACAGATTTTTTAGAAAGGAAAATTTCAGAGAAAATACTTTACACAAGGCACCAATAATTTGTTTAATAGATTTTTGAGAGATAGTAGTTTTATTTTATTTTTACAGAGAATATCAAATACATTTGAAAATTTCCTTTCCTACAATCACAGAGAAGTAGACTACTCATAGAGGGAAAATAAGGGAACAAAAGAAATACACACAATTGATCAAACCCTCATTCAAAGAGAAATAAGCTTTTGGTGCACAACTTTATAATCATAGAGAGGTAGAAAGAAAAATTCACTATTAAGGAATACGATTTTCATTTGATTGATCAAATCCACGGGTGAGTGAAAGATTAAATCATAGGAAAGAAAAAGAATAAAAATAAGAAGCAAGATTCATACATAGGAAATTATTTTTTTTATTCACAGGAAAGAAAAGAATAAAACAAGAAAACAAGATTCATGCATGGGTAAGTAATCTCTATTCACAAAGAGAAGAATTAATTCTTGGAAAAAAATAACTAAATAGGAAAAATAGGATTTTTGCACAAATCTAGACTTAAATAGAAAAGAAAGCAAAAGCAAGATCTCTTTCCTTCTTTTTCCCTAAAGAAAATTAATTAAATAAATAGATATCCTTACATGCGTTTTTAAGGAGAAAAGGTTTACTTTTTTTTTCTTCTTTTTTTTTGAACAACAAATACATATATGTATTCTTTTTTTGAATTAATAGAATTTCCTTTATTAATTTTTCTAATTAACTAAGATGGTAGATATTTTATATGAAATAAATTCTAAGAGAGAAAATAAACTATTTCTTGCAAAATACAAAGTTCACGTATGTCAATTAAAAGAATGCGAAGAGAGGCCAACCTGGGTTCTTGAAGCTCGATGTAGAATCCCCTCCAAATTCTTCAAGCTAGCCTCCCTTGATCCTTCCTAGCAACTTTGTGAAATTTCTTGAAAACAACTACTTAACAATCCTACAATGAAATGTGACTCAAAGAGAAACCTACTACTTTCAATAACTTGAGAAAAATTCTTTCTTCAAAATAACCAACCCCCTCTTTTCAAAAACTTGCATACATTATATAGAAAAGATCCCTCAATTCCACTATCAAGAGAATTAATTGAAAGAAATGATTCTTTTCCAATATTGGATCCATGCAAAATTGATTAATATCTTAGTGAGGGGAGTTACATGCAAGGAAATTAAGGAATGAAGATTCCTCTAGAAGCTTCTAATTTCTCCTACAACATGTGCTAAATAACATATTGAGAAAATAAATAATTTTAAAATTAATTTATTGCAAAAGTGATTGTTGTCATAGTGGGGGTTACATTTACCATGCATTTAAAATTCAAATTTGAATTCTCCTCCATTTTATCAAAAAATTTGTAACTCCTTTGTCATAAAAAGAACTGTGAATAGAATTATTCTTGTCATAGAATAATTTATAACTCCTATGTCATATATTTGCTAAATATAATATTTATTCCTTGATATTTTGAATTTGAAAATTGTTTTTCTAGAATCTTCTTATTTCTCCTACACCATGTGCTCAATTAGAATATTGAGGAAATAAATAATTTCCAAGTAAATTATGACCTTATGAGTTTTTCACCACTATCTAATTCTTCTTTTTATTTAAAAACTTCAACCTCATTTCAATTTATCTTTTCTTTCTAGCATTACTCATAAAATTAATATAATAATAATAATAATAATAATAATAATAATAATAATAATAATAATAATAATAATAGTAGTAGTAGTAATGTAAGATCTCATTGTAGATCATCATGGTTAATGTAAGAGGTCATGGTCAAGGAATGTAATGTGCGAATAATGTAATATCATTCAGGCAGAGGATTTGGTCAATCATTGGAGATCGAATTGGGTTTATGTAAGAGGATTTAGTCCTCTGGTATTGAGCTTAACCATAATTGTACTCTGGCATAGGAGATGCCATCTTTTGCAGTTCAACACTTCTCTGGATTGTAGTCTAGATTTATATGTAGTCAGTGGGACTCCTTTTGTGATGAGCAGTGAGCATCTAGGCTGTTGGCCTTCCGACAAGATGTTTTGTAGTTCAACACTTTATTTTTACAGAACAATGAAGAAGCCACTAGAAGCCAAAAACAAAAACTCAAGCAACCACTCGAAATGGAAAAAAAACCCACAAAATGTGCGAGATGTTTTGGCAATAAATGGCGTACTTCCTTCTTGGCTAATTACGAGGCCCTTTCATGATGCCATGATTCCTCTTACCATTACGAGACATGATATACAATATTACCCTTCTTTCCATGATATCTCTGATAATTTGAAATATCACGTGCTTCCTATGGGAACTCCCCTTCACCATACCACATCATTATCTGCCCATTCCTAACACTTCATTGGTAGCCTAGGCAACACTCTTGTTGGACTCTCTATAAATATGTGAGATATGATATTGGTCAAATCCCTCAAGTAATTCCTTGGCCGTGTTGATAATGTTTTTAATCATCCACGATGGGTGATTATTACCAAGGAGGCAATTGATAATTTTTTTAAAGTCTCCCTCCAACCAACTTGATAGATTGGAGAGCCCCCATGGCTTCAACTAAGTGATTGGTTTGATTTCCCAAGGAGAGAGTAGCTACTCCCAAGAAAAAGCCAACATGATTCCGGATAACTCCACCATAGCTTGTTGGCCCAGGATAGTTAGATAGTTCAAATAACCGAAAGACAACTGAGAGAGGGTAGGGGTGAATCAGTTGTCATAGATTACAAGAAAATTTAGCATTTAAAACTTTACTACCAAAAATCAAAACCTTAATACCAGAATGCTTAAACCAAATACCAGAATAACACGTAAACAAATTAAGCATAAACAATAATAAAAGAATAAATACCATCCACATGACACCAAGATTTATACGCGGAAAACTCGGTAAAGGGAAAAAACATGGTGGGAATCCTACCCATAGTCAGATAATACTTTTGCAGTACGTATGTGAATTACAATTGAGGGGCCTCCACTTGTAGGAAGGCCAACAACCTAGAGCGCACTACTCATCATAAAAGGAGTCTCACAGACTACATAGAAATCTAGACTACAATTCGGAGAAATGATTGAACTACAAAGATAGCATCTCCTATGCCTGAGTACAGTTCCAGTTAAGGTCAATACCAAAGGACTAAATCCTCTTAACAAAACCCAACTTGATCTCCAATGATCGACCAAATCCTCTGCCTGAATGATATTACATTATTCACACATTATATATCCATTCCCATTCCTATGATCATAATAATCTACAATGAGATCTTACATCATATATATACAAACCCTCGACCATAAACAATCAGGTCAGCCACTAGACAATAAACTAGTTACATAATTACAAAACATGTTGGCCTTAGACCAAACAAATAATATCCAACCCATAAGACATCCCAGAAACACATCGAGAGGTCCAATCAATAGGTTACATTAAGCTAGTCCATAACTTAGATACACCGGGACCCAAACTAGGTCCACACGCTAAAGAAATGATCCTAATCCGCCATGTCTCGAACATGATCACCATTAGCATCCTAAATCCATACCAGAAGCTGCATCAACACCACTTATGCATATCATCAAAATATCTTCATCAAATCTTTGCCGGTGAAACCCTCATCAGAACCACAAACCAAGCTTCCAAGAAAACAGGATAGCATTCATTCACTAGACCAAAACCAACTGAATATGAACATGAGTAATCCAATTCCATAACCAAATCATTCCAAAGCATACTGGATCATGCCGAATCCAATCTAACCAAAAACCACACAACCTACCGGGACCAGAAGGGTGCCAATAAAGCATCCAAAATAGCTAGTGTTGACATCAATGATAAAACATCAATGCAACACATAATCAATTCCTCCAAATGGACAACAATCTCCCCTTTTGGCATTGATGGAAACACTAGATGTGAAAAAAATCTAAGTACCAAGAAATGCCAAACAAGTCTCCCCCAATGGAAGATAGCCAACAATATCCCACTCAAAGATATAGCAATGAAGTTCTGAAATAAAGACCAAACTCCCCCTGTGGATAATATCTCTATAAAGCTTTGTATTATACATGTATCACTCCCCCTAATGTATACAACTCCTTAAGTTTTTCACATTAATATCTCTCCCCCTTTGACCTCAATGCTAGAAATCTGATAAAAATATAAAAGCAAAAAGAAAAACCACTGAAACACAAAGCTAACTACTCCCCCAGAGCAATATCATCCCCACATCAATGCCAAAATGAATAATATCTCTGATAATGTATATCGGGCTAATACCAAAAAGCATCAATCAATTTTTGTACTAGAGGGGCAAAAGCCCCTAACCTATCTCTCAGGTACTCAAATGATTCTTTAGGCCAAAAGTTTAGTGAAATATCTGCAATCTTCTCTTTAGTTTTCACATAAATCAGTCTAACTTTATTTTCTTCCACTTTCTCCTTCAAAAAGTTATACTTGATAGATATGTGCTTTGTCTTAGAGTGAAATACCAGATTCTTTGATATTTCAATAGGAACAGAGTTAGCACAGTAAATAACTACCAGTCCAGTGAAATGCAGTTTGATATCCTTCAACATTTGCTTCATCCATAAAACTCGTGTACAATTAGTAGCAACAACAACATACTCAACTTTAGTAGTAGATAAAGAAGTACATGATTATTTCTTGCTGATCCGTGAAACCAACTTCTTTCCAAGAAAGAAAGCTCCATCAGAAGTACTTTTCTGGTCATCAATATCTATAGCCCAATCAACATTTGTATATGAACATAAAGTAAAGTCATCATACTTAGGGTACCAGAAACCATATTCTGATGTACCTTGCAACTATCCAAAAATCCTTTTCACTGTACTCTCATGATTTTCTCTAGGATCACTCTGAAATCTAGATGCAATATAAACAACATTCATTATGTTAGGCCTACTCTGAGTCAAATAAATTAGACCTCCAATTATAGATTTATATCTTGTAGGATTTACCGATGCAGAAACATCTTTCCTTGTCAATTTCTTAGTTGTAACCATAGGAGTACTTACTAGTTTAGAATCTCCCATACCAAATTTCTTCAACAATTCCCTAACATACTTACTTTGATAGATGAATATACCTTGATCAATCTAAGTAATCTGCAAACCTAAGAAAAATTTCATTTACCCAATCAAAGACATTTCGAATCCTTTCTCCATATTCTTAGAAAATTCCATGCACAACTTTTCTTCACCTCCAAAAATGATGTCATCAACAAATACTTTAAAATCAATATATCATCATCAATGACCTTATAATATAAACTACTGTTAGCATTATCCTTAGTAAAACCAAGCTTCAAAAGATATTTATCCAACCTTGCATACCAAGCTCTAGGTGCTTGTTTCAATCCATATAAAGCTTTCCTTAACCTTCAAACCATGTTTGTATCATCTGATAGCGAAAATCCATTAGGTTACTCAATATAAACTTCCTCATCAAGATCCCCATTCAAAAAAGCACACTTAACATCCATCTCATAAATCTTGTAGTTCTTATGGGCAACATAGGAAAGAAATAATCTTACAGCTTCAATCCTAGCTACAGGTGCAAAAGTCTCACCATAATCAATTCCTTCCTTCTAATAATATCCTTTACAAACCAATATAGCCTTGTCACTTACAACTTGACCATCCTCATTCAATTTATTTGTAAATACCTATTTAGTTCCAATAACATTCTCATTTTTAGGCCGGGGAACTAAAGTCCATGTGTTATTCTTCTCAATCTGATCTAATTATTCTTCCATAGCTTTCAACCAACATTCATATTTACATGCTTCAATTATTGATACCAATTCAAATTGAAAAATTAAACATACCTCATTAGGCACCAATTTTCTTCTTGTCATCACTCCATTTTTCTTATCCCAATGATCTGATCTTTAGAATGATTCAATTTCACATACCTAGGAGTCTTCTAACTCTTTGTTCCTCTTCATGGTTCTCCAGTTACTATTGAATTTTCTAATACTGTTAGAGTAACTGGTTCAACACCCTGTTCTGGTAAAGATGCTATCGGTTCCGATATAATCATTTCCACCACTGGTTCTTGCTCATAAACTCTAATTTGACCTCTATTTAGCTCATCCACCTTGACACTAGCACTCTCCACAATTCTCTGCAATCTCTTGTTATAACATCTATATGCTTTGATTTCATTAGAATAACCAAGAAATATGCCTTCATCACATAGGATCAAATTTTCCAATGATATCATCTCTCCTGATATAACATTTACTATCAAAGATTCTGAAATATTTAATTGTATGTGTATTTCCAAACCATAATTCATAAGGTGTCTTACTAGTTTCTCCTTTGATATGTACTCTGTGGAATTTATAAATTTCTCATGTGCTCACTTCTTCTCTCAAGTAGATATGAGGTAAACAAACTTCCATCATCATTATTCTAGCAACATCCAAGATAGTTATGTTCTTCTATTTGACAACTCCATTCTGCTAAGGTGTCCGGGGAGCATAAAATTGTCTCCTTATACCATGATTCTCACAAAATTTATTAAAATCACCGAATGTGAATTCTCCACCATGATCTAACCTCAAACATTTAATCTTCAATCCCATCTCAGTTTCCACTTCAGCCTTAAATATTTTAAATTTTTCAAAAGCCTCATATTTCTCCCTTAGAAAAGTAACCCACATCATTCTAGAATAATCATCAATGATTAACATGAAATATCTATCACCTTGAAAAATTTTAACTCTAGAAGGGCCACACAAATTGTTATGAATAAGATCAAGAACATCATGAGATTTATCTTGTATACTCCTAAAAGAGGTTCTGACCTATTTTCCCATTTGACATTCTTTACATACCGGATTATAGGGCTTCATAATCTTAGGTATATCTCTAACTTCCTTAGTTGAACTGATCTTTACAATGCAATCAAAATTCACATGACATAGACTCTTATGCCATAGCCAACTCTCATCAATTTGTGCAATCAAACATGTCTTGTCACTAGAATTCAAATGAAATACATTACCTTTTGTCTGTGTATTGGTTACAATCTCCAAACCAGATCTATTAATGATTTTGCATTTTCCATCCTTGAACTGTAATTGAAATCCCTTATCCACCAATTTTCCTACACTCAAAAGATTATGCTTCAAACCTTCAACAAAATAAACATTATCAGTATTGTTCTTACCATCCAATGATATAGTTTCTTTTCCTTTGATCATACATGCTTTGTCATCTCCAAAACTAACCAGACCACCATCAAATTCTTGCAAAGATAGAAACTTCCTTTTATCTCCAGTCATATGATGTGAACATCCATTGTAAATTACCCATTCATTGTTGTCTGCAATTTTAGCAGCAAATGCCTTCTCTTCAGGTACATTCTCTTCTAGTGTCAAAACATCTTCCTTGATAGCCAGGAACACCCATTCCTTCCCATTGCCAAAACCACTAGCAATCTTTTGCCGGTTCATCATCAGAATCTGTAATACCTTCCTCATCCACTATGTAGCATGATTTGTCTTTGTTTTCTTGTACATATACTTGTTCTGATATCTGGGGTTAGACTTAAAAGATCTTCTAACTCTTTGTTCAAATCTTGAATTCCTTTTAGGACATCTAGATGCAAAATGACCAATCTTATTACATGCAAAACATTTAAAAGTTGAATTTCCTTCATACTTACTTCCTACCGGTCCTTTGGGCACTCTTCTAGCAAATAGTGCTTCAAGTTTCTCAAACTCATCATCTTCTCTCTTCATATCATTGAATTCCTTTGTATATAAAGCTTTCCAATTTTGCTTACCGTTTGATGGTACAGATGCATGAAAAGAAGGTTCAGACTTCATAGCTCTAGAAGGTCCAAATTCTTCAAGTTCAAAAGCAGATAATTTTCCAACCAAGGTATCTCTGTTGAAAAAAGTATTAGCCATTGTTCTCAATTCATTAATTGCAGTAGCCTTCATCTTGTAAGCCTGTGGTAGGGCTCTTAGAACTTTAGAAACAATTTCATCTTTACTCAGAGTTCCACCACAACATTGAATTGCCATAACAATCTCATTTACCCTTTCCATGAATGCAATAATCCTTTCATCTTCTTCCATCTTTAGGTTTTCATATCTCACCTGGTAACCATCATTATCAATCTTCATAGTAGGTTCACCTTTATTAAGAGTCTCCAACTTATCCCTTATAGCCTTTCTAGATGATTTGTTAGTTAATCTCATTATTTTCTGATTAGAAAGTGCACACAAGAGGGCTTCTCTTTCTCTACAATCATTCTCAAGCTCCTTATCCAAGTTTTCCAGAGGAGGGTTGCCAGATGCTAGATTATGAGGTGTAACACCATTCTGTGTGATCTTCCAAATCTCCTTCCTAAGACATCTTAGATGAGTCTCCATTTGAATCTTCCATACTATGGAATTTGTTCCATCAAGCCTAAGAATATCTCTCTGAAAGATAGCTCCAAATGAACTGGATGAACTTGAACTATTAGTCATCATAGGATCTTGCTCAAGTAGTTAAGATTTCTGTAGAGAGGACTAGAGCTCTAATACCAATTATTAGATAGTTCAAATAACTAAAAGACAATTGAGAGGAGGGGGTGAATCAGTTGTCATAGATTACCATAACATTTAGAATTTAAAACTTTAATACCAGAACCTGAAATATTAATACCGGAATGCTTAAACCAAATATCGGCGATGAGTTGAAATAATGGCTCTGTTTTGATAGATTTTTGTCATAGAATTCCTTCTTAGGTATTGTGTTTGGGTGATATTTGGGTCAGAAGACTTTCCTAGTTGATGTCTTTTCAAGTATTTCTGGAACTGATTCATCATATACCTAGGGTTGTTATCTAATGATTTTTAATGTTTCATCTATGAAAATTATCTAAATCAATCTTAGAATGTGGTTTAATTTATGTTATGTTAACATCAATAGATACACATGCTTTTGTGCACATTAATGTTATGATACAGGGTCAACCAAGATGTTATTGTTCTATTTTCCTACACTAACTTCTTCTTTAATGTAATAAACCATATTCGCCTATTCCTTTGGGATGTGGGTTGATCGGTTACGAATCTATTATAAAGTTTCCTTATAAATAAAGGTCTCTATCTCCTCTCAAGAGGACAAAATGATCATAGGATTTGTAGTATCCAGTTTTCAACTCATGTATTTTGCAATCAATTTGGAATAAAGAAGACAATGTTATTTTGAGTTTATTAGTTGTTATCTAGAGTTTTGGATATACTCACTCAAGGGGGCCCACTTGGTGAATAATCCCTTTCCATTTTTTCAGTTGATTTCTATCTTTCAAATAGTTTTTGTTTTGGCATTCAACTATTCCTGTAGCCACAGGAAATAGTTCATGTGTTTGTTCATGCAACCACAACAGGCAAAGTAGCTCCTATCTGCTGGCCAGAACATTGTTATATTCAGTAGTAGTTGCTTAAGTTACTTTTAGTTGTAAGTTCTAATAAGGTATTAGTTCATCATTTTTTTGCATATTTATTTTAGAGAATTTCCTTTCTAGTAGTAGAATAGAATGGTTTTAATTTGAACTCAGTGCACATACATTGTTGGCTTGTTTCAAGTTTACATCCGTGGTCAATAAAGTAAATGAGCCTTTTCTACAGGAGGGTTATCTATTCAGTAAGGATGTCCAATCCCTGAACTAATTTTTAGAACCTAGTTGCTATTCCAGTTGTGAACACCAACATTTTTGGTGCCATTGCTGGGGATGGTGCCAAACTAAAATCCTATTGTAACCATTAGTTTTAATCTTTCTTAGTTTGCTTTAAGAATTAGCTCTTAGAATTCCTTCATAAAATATGTATGCATAGAAGAAAAAGAGATGCACTGGGAAGATTTCATCCCTCACATTCCACTCATGGAATCAAATTAGATCAAGCCCCAGAAATAAATCCTTTTACTGAAACTTTTGTTCAAGCCTGTAACCAAGGTGTTTTTGATTTATCAGAGGGAGATCTCGACTTCTTAAACAAATCCTCTAAGAAATTTTTTTTACTTTTAGTTATTTATCAAGGACCAATGGCAACAAATCCTCCACCTCCTCCTGCAAACACAACATTTGAGTTTCCTATTCCTGACTAGCATGATAATGCAAACATGAATAATATACCAGCCTCCTCTCTTCCAAAGTTTTATGGCTTAGTCACAAAAGATCTCGATACATTTCTGCTCAAATTTGACATCCTTTGTAGAAGTTATTGTGATGCCACCGATTCCCATAAACTCAAGTTATTCCCTGCTACTACGAAAGAAGATGCTCTTAGGTGGTTTATGAGTTTAGGTAGAGATGTAATCACCACCTGGGATGAAATGAAGGAAAACTTCTTGGAGAAGTATAAAGATTATTGCAAGGGAATGTATCAAAATGGTGATGATATCTTCTGGATGACACAAAAATAAGATGAGAGTTTGGAAGATTATCTTGATAGGTTTCTATTCAGTGTCAGAAAATCCAAGCATAACACCTTGAGTGAAGAATCTTTGAAATTTATTTTTCTAAGGGGAATCAATGCGGACTGTATTGACTCATTAGACCTCATGGGAGGAGGAGACATTACTCAAGTTCAATGGGATGACATTAGAAAGATCTGTGAAAAATATTCTAGAGCTTCAACCAAGAAAGGAAGACACTATAGGCCTGGTTCTTCAATAGAAAAAACATTTACAATAGTTTCAAGGATGGAAATAACTCATTTGCTAAAAGATTTTAAAGACGATATTATTAACAATATGGCTACTCAGTTGGATACACTTCAATCTAGGAAGAAGCATGAATAATCAGAGGCCATGCTCACTAAGTTTTGTCCTCATTATTGGCAAAAGAAAAAGGACTGCAAGTGTAAACTCCTCGCTAAAATTGACAACCAACAGGCTCCTCCATATTTCAAGCCATTCAATGGAGATGATGAACAACTCTTTTATGTTGCACAATGAAGGGCTTGGCCCCCAAGACAAGGTATGCCACAAGATCCATTGTATTTTTCTAGTCCTTATATGAACTTTAATGCACAAAATAATTAGTGGCAACCTCCATATTCCTAAAATTTTGGGAACTGTACTCCTCTATCTTGGAATAACTCTCAAAACCCTTGGCCCAATTATCACAACCCTTCCTTTCAGTGGCAACAACCACAAGAGAATTGGTCACTACCTCAAGGTAACTAGCAATAGTCACCACAATGGAGGGGAGGTCAACAATGGTCAAAGCAATCATTAGGTTTCCTGCAGCCACCACAATAGTACCAATAGCGAGCTTTAATGCCACCATCTCCTAATGCTACTCCACCAAAGCCAACTCAACTGCCAACATAGCCTGTGCCAAATCCCAATAACAAACCTCAGCAATAGAAGAAAGTCTATTCAACTGATCCTAATCGATATCCTGCATATTTTCTTAATATAAGTGATATTGACTTACGATCAGGAACAACTTTGCCTATTCCATCTCCTCTATTTATAATAGAATTACCATCTAAGGAGATTTCTTGGGAGACTATACCTGATCAACCTACAAACCTTAAGCATGTACCTCAATCTAAGACTTCAGGCAAACCTATTAGAACACCTCCATTTCCTCAAAGAGTGCAGGTAAAAGTGTCTAGGCAACAAGGTGACATAGCTTTTCATCTTATTGATCAATTAAAACATGTGTAAAGATTCCACCATTTCAAGCTATTAAGGATATTCCCATAAATGGAAAAGCTATTAAGGGGACATGTTTAAAAAAATCTTGATGGAAGAAAAAGGACCCACAAACAATACATGTAGTAGGGCAACTGGTTGATATTATGTTAAGAAAAGTTATTGTGCCTAAATATTCTGACCTAGGAAGTCCTGTTGTGAAGGTAGTCATTAATGGAACTCAAATTAAAAATGCCCTAAATATTTGGGAGTAAGCATAAATGTGATGACCACGGATTTCATGAAACAACTTAGTATTATTAATATTAGGTCTACCCCAACAATCCTGCAGCTTGCAAATAGCTCCACAGTTTGACCTGATGGGATGATTGAGGATATTGTTGTCACACTACATTCTTGGGAATATCTAGCTGATTTTATGATGCTCTCTCCTAAAGTAACATTGGGGGGATATCCAATCATTTTGGAAAGACCTTGGCTTGGTCAACTGATGCATATATAGGTTGTAGATCATGAGACATGACCATTTCAGATGGTATCACCACTAAAACTCTTGCACTTTATTCTCCAACACAACCACAACTTGTTAAAGAACAAGTAGCATGGCCAGATATAGAAGAAGAAGCAGAGGAAGTTAATTTTGTTCAGCAGCTTATGATGTTGATTAGGGAACCATTCATAGGACTCCAAGAAGATGATAAGGTACTCTCTAACATCATAGGAAATAATTATGGAGGAACTCAACAGTTATCGGATATACCAACATGTCCTTTGCATACTCTCCTTTCGTCTGCAAATTCTTTGGATTCTCCTGCAGTCAATGATATATTTCATACCTTACTCCTGCATGAAATCCAAACCTCTTGTTTATCTGAAATATCTAATTTTGAGTCAATCACTTAGGTAGAGGTTGCTTTAGGAAAGAACTTGAATATCAATAGTCAACTTATAGCAGACCAAAGGTTGTCCTTAATAGAACTACTCAAGACCCATAAACAAGCCTTTGCATGGGATTACCATGAAATGAAGGGATTAGATCCTACATTGTGTACTCATAGGATTTATATCAGAGAAGATTATAAACTAGTTAGACAACCTCAATGATGGATTAATCCTGCATTAAGGGAAATAGTCAAGGAGGAATTACAAAAGTTACTTAATGTAGGGTTCATTTACCCTATTTCATACAGTCAATGGGTATCTCCTCTAGTTATAGTCCCTAAGAAAGGTGGTAAATGGAGAGTTTGTGTGGACTATAGGGAGCTCAACATTGTTACTAAAAAGGATCATTTCCCACTTCCATTCATTGATCAAGTATTGGATTCTCTAGCAGGCAAACAATACTTTTCATTTCTGGATGGGTTTAGTGGTTACGATAAAATCAGAATAGCTCCAAAAGACCAGAAAAAGACAACCTTCACTTGCCCTTAGGGAATGTATGCCTGTTCAGTTCTTCCTTTTGGTCTGTGAAATTCTCCTACAACCTTTCAAAGGGTCATCCTTAGTATATTTTCAAACATTTCTCATGATTGTATGGAAATTTGCATGGATGATTTCTCTGCTTATGGGGCTACCTTTGAGGAAGGATTGCAAAATCCTGCCAAAGTTTTACAATGGTGTGAGGATCATAATTTGTCCCTCAATAGTGAAAAATGCTTCATGATGATGCAAGAAGGGATAGTGTTGGGGCATCGTATTTCTCAGTCAGGCATTCAATTTGATCCAACCAAAATTGAGGTAATACTTAACCTTCCTGCTCATGCAGAACAAAATGATGTAAGAAGTTTTTTAGGGCATGTAGGGTATTATAGGAGATTTATAAAGGACTTTAGTAAGATGGCAAGACCTCTATATTCTCTCTTAACAAAAAATGTTGAGTTTGAATGGATGCCAACATTTGAAGAGACATTTTCTAAACTTAAGGGAACCTTAACCTAGGCTCCTATACTCAAAGGACCTGATTGGTTTCTTCCTTTTCACATTCACATAGATGCATTAGATTTTGCAATTGGAGCAGCTTTGAGGTAGAAACAAGGAGTTTTGGAGAATGCAATTTATTATATCAATAAAAATTTACAAGGACCTGAACTAAATGATACTGTCACAGAAAAGGAAATGTTAGTTGTTATCTATGCCCTCAACAAGTTCAGACACTATATCACTTGCTATCAAATCTTTGTGCATATTGATCATGTAGCCTTTAGGTACCTTATGAATAAAAGTTCCATTTTATGTAGGTTGGCACGATGGTTATTGCTAATGCAGGAATTTGACATCACTATCATCGGTAAGCCAGGCAAGGCAAATGTAGTGGCTGAATTTATGTCTAGACTTCAAACACAGGATGGTCATGAAGCCATTGATGATTCTTTTCTAGATGAGCATTTTTTTTCAATTAATGTGAACATTCCATGATATTCTTACATATCTAACTACTTAGCAGCTAACAAAATCCCTCCTTATTTCTCACCAAAAGAAAGAAGGTTACTGGTAGAAAAGAGTTTCAATTTTTTCATGGATAGTAGATTGCTTATTCTATATAGGGCCTGATCAAGTTATGAGGTGATGTGTTAGAGAAGATGAAACTTATGATATCCTTCATGCCTTCCATGATAAGCCTTGTGGAGGTTACTTTGTTGCCAAGAGAACAACTCTAAAGATACGGACTACAAGATATTATTGGATGACTTTGCACAAAGATGCAGTCAAGTATACTAGGAAAGGTGATAGATGCCAGTGAATGGGCAGACCAACTTGATCTGATGAGATGCCTTTGCATCCACAAGTGGTTGTTACGCCATTTGACAAATGGGGGCTAGACTTTGTTGGGCCAATTGATCCATCCTCAAATGGTAGGTCATACATTCTTGTGTGTACTGACTATGTTATAAAATGGGTTGAGGTCAAAGCGTTTAAACATGCCAAGGATAACAAGGTAGCAAAATTTTTATATGAGGATATCTTTACACGATATGGAGTTCCCAGAGAGATTGTGACTGATCAAGGGGCACAATTTAATTCCACTTTAATCACCACCTTGGTCAATGAATATAATATAAGGCATAGGAATATCACTGCCTACCATCGTCAGGAAAATGGGCAAGATAAAATCACCAATAGGGAAATTGAATCTCTATTAACCAAAACAATAGCTCTTCATCATAAGGATTGGTCTAGTAGGTTGTTTGAAGTAGTATGGGCCTATTGAACCACATGGAAAACCACTATAGGGTTTACAACCTTTGAAATGGTGTATGGGAAAAAAATATGATTCTTGTGTAATTTAAGAATAAGACACTTAAAACAACCATAGCCTTGGATATGACTCTCTCTGCAGCACAACAAGATTGGCTCCTACAGCTTAATGCCTTGGACAAAATTAGAAAGTCAGACTTGTAGCACACTAAAACAATTCAGAATCAACCCATGAAGTGGCATGATAGATATATAAAATACAAAGCATTCAAGCCAGGTGATTGGGCCCTTCTCTATGATTCAAGGTATAAGGATAATTTGGGAAAACTGTAGATGCATTGGTTAGGACCTTATGAGGTGATTGAAAGATTCTCTAATGGTGCAGTACGATTATCCACAATTGATCCTGTCAAATTCAAATTGTTGGTGAATGGTCGTCTTCTACGCCTCTATCATAAACCTCTTTCCAAAGAAAATTCCTATAGTAGTTCACTACTCTAGAAAATGCTGAGATTCCTGCAGCAATAGGCGGTGGCCTTTTCATTTCGCCTTCTTCCTAAATCTTTGCTTCATGTTCATAATAAATACTTCCATATTTGGTTGAGGTACTTTTCTATGCAATAAATATTCCATTTCCATCTTCACTCATTCCCTTCCACTTCTGTGATTCATTTCTTCACCTTGCTTGTCATGCATAGCGGATCAACTTCATACATAATGAATTTCTCCAACTGCAGTCATTATGGCATGATATCAAGTATGCTCATGTGTATTTATTTTTGTTACATACATGTAATTAAACCATATTTCATATCATAATGATATTTGCATAGTATCCTTTTCAGTCATCCTCCGCATGTGTGGACACCTATTAAACCTTAGGTTGGGGGGAGAAGTACGATGTGAATTATTCTCATAGATAATTCTTATGTCATCTCAAATTGAGTTTAAATTTTTAAATTATTTTGGTTTGATGTGATATTATGTACTCTGTTCCTTTTGTCTGCCTTGAGTTATTTTGGAATTGTAGTTGGGTTCTTGGCAAATAGAGCATATTTCCATTGAAAGTTTGTAGAGTTGGGAATATTTTTGCCATTGGTGAGTTGAGAGTTTTAGTATTACGATGGGTGGTCCACCAGTTTGTCATGAACCTACAATCCATGATATCCTTCTACAAGGCAAGGATTGTGAACCAAAATTTTGCTATAGTGGGTGGTTAAATTATTTTCTGAAGCTAACTAAGTTCAATGAGGAGGTGAAAGGATTAAGAGTTCTAGTGAAAAAAGAACGGATTCTAGAAGTAACTAGGTTGCCAATAGACGGGGAAAAATACCCTGAATTAAAGCATGCACGAAGTGCAAGAGAAGAATTTACATGACAGGAAGACCCACCTTTGGTAATAGATAAGGAGGGGGCTAGACGAGAATCCCTTCTTCCTGAATGGAGAGCAATAGCATTATATGTCATGAAATATTTAACTTGTGAAGGAAGATTCTCATGTCTACATTCCCATCATTTCAAGCTTCTGAGTCATCTATATTGTACAATCTTCTTTTCATTAGTATAGTGAAAACACAAAAAGGTAGGCCTCACTCTATTACTCATCATTGTTTGATTAAGTTGTTGATTGAAAGGTATTTAAGAGATGTTTCCTAGATTTCTTGGATAAATTTGTAAAAGTTAGAAGATTTAGGGTAGATAATGTGGGTCCAGTGAAACCCCTCCCATCTCGAGAGTGGGAAAACATAGAAAGACCTGGTCCTGCCATTGAAGCCTCATCCTCTGGGATATCACCAAATCAAAATGTTCCTACAGCAGAGGAACTATCCCAAGGAGAAGCCCTATCTAAAGCAAAAGGAGCCTCGATAGGGGTTCCTTCACAAATCTTAATAAGAACTAGGGCTACATCACAGAGGGAGAAAGGCAAAGAGAAGCAGATTGACATGAAAAAGGAGAAAGAGAAAGGAAAAAGTGGGGATTTAGCCTCTCCTGTTGCAAAGAAAAGAAAAGTTGCAAAAATGGTTTCTCCTGCAACCACTGTAGTAGCTAAGGAAGCAACTAAGGAATTAGGTATAGGAAGCTATCCTACAACCACCAAAGAAATGTCTTGAAGAAGAAGTGGTAGGCTTTGGAAAAAAACCTAAAGATTAGAAGCAATCAGAGGAGCTGAATGTTAACATTCTAGTTGATTCTCCAGAGCACGAGCCACACAATCCCTACCACGATGATATTCCTTCATCCTCACCTAAGGATCTTAGTTAGGAAGAAGATAAGGATGAGGAAGAAGAACACTAAAGCCCTCATGAGCAACTATAGGAAGGTGTAGTTTTGATGGACTTAACAGTTTGGCCTCCGTTGCAGTGCATATTGTTGAAACAGGAAGTGGGGGTAGAAAGTCGAAGCCTAAAGCACCAATTCATAGATCACCTTATTCTCTTACTAGTAATGCAGTTGCACTTGCCTTTTATTGAGAATGGGAATCAGAAAAAGTAGAAATACAGAGGCTTATTGACCAATAGAAGAAGGTTATTGAACAAAAAGATGAGGAGATTGCTTAGCTTAAAATTAAGGTGGAAACTATAGCCACCATGGTACTATAGCTAATGCAATGCAAACCACCATCTCAAGTTTACTCCTTGTATTTGAAGGAACAACATATTTGTTTTCAAATGATGAGAATTATTAGGGATCTAAGCCCCTCTTTAAAGATAGCTGAGGAGTTCTATCATATCTACCAAACATATCCTACAACCATTAATAATTTTCTCTATGAATTTTATTTACATAATTACGTTGATTGGAATCCTCTATTTTACATTGGAGATGTCTAGCTGAGAGCTCTCATGTCATGGGTTCAAAATGAAATTTCAAGAGGAGAACAATTCAAGATACATAGGAAGGAAGAACTTGATCTCTCACTTCCATTGAGAGCTGAGTCAAGAAATCCAATAAGGCTTTATTACGACTAGAAAAAATTTATGTATCAGCTAGATTTTGGGAAAAACATTCTACATCTGAGAGAAGAAATATACAGGGAATATGAGAAAATGGCTACAAGAGAAGGATGGGTAGCAATAGGAAATTTAATCCAGCATTGGAATATCCTATTGGATAAGTTGAAACAGTCTGAGTCACACTCCTTATCAAGTTATTATGCAGTGCTGAAGCAGACACCCAAATATATACATTTGGGAAGAACGAAAGGAAGACACTAGTTACCCCTTAGCTTCCAACCACGAATTCTCCTATGTCCACTAATGGGATGTAGGAATAATGACCCACCATATGATGAAGCAGAAGAATGCTCTAGGTGGTCACAATTGGAAAATATTAATGGGTTCTATTAGATTTTGTCTATAGGAGGTTCTGGGCAGGTTACCCCCGACAATTTCAGAATCAATGCTAGAATTTGAAACTTTCCTATTGCTGGAGGATCAACAAGAAGCTAGGTTGGGGGGAAATGATGAGCTAAAATAATGGCTCTATTTTGATAGATTTTTGTCTTAGAGTTCCTTCTTAGGTCTTGTGTCTGGGTAATATTTGGGTCAGAAGATTTTCCTAGTTGATGTCTTTTTAAGTATTTCTGGAACTGATTCCTCATATACCTAGGGTTGTTATCTAATGATTTTTAATGGTTCATCTATGCAAATTATCTAAATAAATCTTAGAATGTTGTTTAATTTATGTTATGTTAACATCAATAGATACATATGGTTTTGTGCACATCAACATCATGATACAGGGTCAGCCAAGATGAAAGAAAGACTAAGCTGGTGGTTAAGTGGAACGTCAACATGTCGTTATGATGCAGACCCAGTCAAAGTGGAGAATCATTGAAGAAGATCATAACCATTTGATCACTTCCTCATCAAAGTGGTTTGTGGGACATTCATAATTGTTCATAGTGGAGCTTAAATCCAAGAAGGAAGTTGCGCTATATTTTCTCAGCTGCAGGATAGTTGTTGTTGTTGTTTTGTTTTCTTGCACTAACTTCTTCTTTAATGTAATAAACCCTATTCGCCTAATCCTTTGCAATGTGGGTTGATCGGTTAGGAAATTGTTAGAAAGTTTTCTTACAAATTAAAGGTCTCTATCTCCTCTCAAGGGGATGAAATGATCATAGAATTTGTAGTATCCAATTTTCAAACTCATGTATTTTGTAGTTAATTTGGAATAAAGAAGACAATGTTATTTTGAGCTTATCAGTTGTTGTCTAGAGTTCTAAATATACTCACTCAAGGGGGCCCACTTGGTGAGTAATCCACTTGCATTTTTCAATTAATTTACATCTTATAATAGTTATTGTTTTGGCATTCAACTATTCCTACAACCACTGGAAATAGTTCCTGTAGCCACAACAGACAGAGTAGCTCCTATCCGTTGGCCAGAACATTGTTATTCAGTAGTAGTCACTTAAGTTACTTTCAGTTGTAAGTTCTGATAAGGTATTAGTTATTCATGTTTTTGCATATTTATTGAAGAGAATTTATTTTCCAGTAGTAGGATAGAATGGTTGCAATTTGGACTTAGTGCACATACAGTGCTGGCCCGTTCCAAGTTTACGTCCTTGGTCAATAAAGTAAATAAGTCTTTTCTACATGAGAGTTAGCTATTTAGTAAGGATGTCTGATCACTGAACTAAGTTTTTAGAACCTAGTTGCTATTCCAGTTGTGAGGACCAACAACTAGAATAACAGATAAACCATCTAAGCATAAACAACAATCAGAGAATAAATACCATCTACATGACACCAAGAGTTATACATGGAAAACTCGGTAAAGGGAAAAACCACGGTGGGAAGCCTACCCATAGTCAGATAATACTTTTATAGTAAGTATGTGAATTGCAATTGAGGAGTCTGCACTTGCAAGAAGGCCAACAAACTAGAGCACGCTGCTCATTACAAAAGGAGTCTCACTGACTACATAGAAATCCATACTACAATCTAGAGAAATGATTGAACTACAAAGATAACATCTCCTATGCCTGAGTATAGTTCTAGTTAAGCTAAATACCAAAGGACTAAATCCTCCTACATAAACCCAAGTCGATCTCTAATGATTGACAAAATCCTCTTCCTGAATGATATTACATTATTCATACATTACATATCCATATCCCATTCCTATGACCATAATAATCTACAATGAGATCTTACATCATATATATACAAACCCTCGACCATAAACAATCAGGTCGGCCACCAAACAATAAACCAATTACATAATTATAAAACATGTCATCCTTAAACCAAAAAAATAATATGCAACCCATAAGAAATCCCAGAAACACATCGAGAGGTCCAATCCACATGTTACATTAAGTCAGCCCATAAATACACTGGGACCCAAATTAGCTCCACACTCTAAAGCAATGGTCGCAATTTGCCAAGTCTTGAACATGATCACCATCAACATCCTGAATCCATTCTAGAAGCTGTACCAACACCACTTATGCATATCATCAAAAGATCTTCATCAAAGGTCAGCCAGTGAAACCCTCGCCGAAACCACAAACCAAGCTTCCAAGCAAATATGATAGCATCAGATCACTACACCAGAACCAATTGACTGAATATGAACATGAGTATGCCAATTCTATAACCAAATCATACTGGAACATTACCAGATCATCCCAGATCTAATCCAACTAGAAACCACACAACCTACTTGGACTAGAAGGGTGTCGGTAAAGCATCTAAACAATTAGTGTTGACATCAATGACAAAAAATCAATGCAACACATTTTAAATTCCTCCAAATGGCCAACAACGATTCGCTTTAGTAGCCCCATCTAAGTTAGCCTTAATCTAGTCATTAGAGGGAGACGACCAGTAACATATCCTTCTATTGAGTTGGTTATAGATGTCCATAGAAATTGGGATATTCAAGCTCCTTAAAAAATCACACTTGTCCTTACTGTTGCAAGAATGAGATGCAAGATTCAAATTGTAATCAATTATAAGCAGTGAGCTTTAGGCAATTGGCCTTCCTACAAGTGCAGGCCCCTATTGTAAGTAATATTCATTTATTTAAGCTCAAGGTCATGAGTAGGGTAGTTAAGCTCATGATTCTTAAGTTTCCTAGCCTCAAAAGCTAACGCCCTACCATCCTGCATAAGAACTACTCCTAAACCCTCTAGGGAAGCATCTATGCCCAAGATTATGTTTTATCTTAGCCCACACTACTTTAGGGGAGTTACTAGAATTCTTGAAGATTTTGTTATTCCTTTCTTTCCATATACCCCATAGGATATATGACAAAGAGAAGTCCCATTGTTTCCTAATAGCTATATTTTTGGTTCTACAAGACTAGCTCTTGAAACAATCTTGAATTGACTCGGGAAACACCCAATATAGGCTGCAAGATTGAAAAAACATTGACCAGATAGGTTGGACAAAAGGATAGTGAAGAAACATGTGGTTCATGGATTCTTCATCATTAAGGCATAAATAGCATATGTTAGGGATGCAAAAGCCCCTCTTCCTCAAGTTATCTGAGGTTAAAATTTCATTTTCCCAAAGAATCCAAATAAAAATATTGATTTCGGGAGTCAAATCTGAATACCATGATTTGACCTAGCAAGGGATAGGGTCTTGGTATTGAGCCATCAAAAGGATAGCATAAGCCACTGAGTAATTCCTTGAAAAAGTACCAACCCACACCAGGTAGTCCTCCCTTCTAGGGGTATTGACAACTTGGTTGAGTTTCAAATTAATATGCTCAAGGATAGAATCAATAGTGCTTAGGTCCACCCACTTTTGATTACTCCAGTAGTCAGCAACTTTGGCCCAAAACCTTTTCTTGCTAGCTTGAATGATCATTGGAGGAATAATAGAATCATTGGGGAGCACCTCCAATCTAGGAATCATCCTAGATATCAACCTTTCTACCATTACCAATGGGCCACACTTTGCCCCAACTCACAATATCTTTGGTATGATTAACACTATTCCATATGGTTGAGCCTTCCAGGATCTTATCTAATGCTAGAAAATCTTCCATGGTAGGGTTCAAACATAAGTATTTATCCTTCCAAATTTCATTCCATTCACTTTTTCCTTGATAGATTCTCCAAATTTGTTTGGCCAGGAGAACTTTATTCAAAGTTTTAAAGCTTCTTAGACCAAGCCCCCCTACCTTTTTTGGTTCACAAACTTTATCCTAGGTAACAAGGGCAATTCTTTTCTTCTCTTCAAACCTGGACCATAGGAAAGATTTTTGAATTTTTTCAATTGCACCAGCAAATTTCCCTAGAATTTTGAAGAAAATTAAGGCATAAACTGGAAGACTTTGAAGAGAGAATTTTAGGAGCTGGATTTCACTAGCTTGGACAAGATAGGTTCCTTTCCACCCTATAAGCTTCCCGCTAAATCTATCAACAAGACTATTCCAGAAAGATTCCGTAGGTTTTGTGGCTAGGGGGAGACCCAAGTAGATAGAAGGAGCTTGGAAGATTTGGCATCCCAAGATGTGAGCCATCTTGGTCTGTCTTTCATCCAGAGTGTTGAAGAAGAAAAGAGAGCTTTTCTCCCATTTGATTGCTTGACCTGAGGCAACCCTCTAAGTGTTGAGATAGTTCTTCAAATTATTTGTTTCTTTGATCAAAGATGTACCCATCAGGATAGTATCATCAACAAATTGCTAGTGGGAGCATGCCTTAAATCCTGAGGAGGGAGAAGTTCCCACCAAAAGACCCTAAGAAATGAATTTGCTAATGTTTTTGCCCAGACATTCAACCAAAACAATGAAGAGAATAGGGGAGATGGGGTCCCCTTGTCTGATGCCTCTAGAAGATTTAACGAAAGGGGAGGGTATACCATTCACAATGACAGAGAAAGAGGGGATACAAATGAATTGACCAACTAGTGCAATAAATTTTCCACAAAAACCAAAAGCTCTCAACATCTTGTCCAAAAACCCCTAGTCCACTCAGTCAGAGGCCTTAGATAAATCCAGCTTCATCAGGAAGCCCTATTTCTTTGAGTCCACCAGCAAGAGAATAATTTCATGAATAGTGATGATGGAGTCAAGGATTTGTCTACTAGGCACAAAGCCACTTTGTTGGGGTGAGATAATGGAAGGAAGAACTACAAGCAATATGTTTATCATCACCTGCAAAATGATCTTATAGAAGGAGTTACACAAGATGATCGGTCTGAATTGATCCATTGAGTCAGCCCCAAGACATTTAAGGATTAAAACCAGAAACATAGCATTAAGTTTGTTTAAGATAATCCTTTCCCTAAAAAATTCTTGGACTCCCTTAACCAAATCCTTCCTTATAATACTCCAAAAAGTTTGAAAGAAGAACATTGGGAACCCATCGGGCCCAGGGGCTTTATTGCCTTCAAAGCAGAACACTGCCATCTTGACTTCTTCTTTAGAAGGAATGGCAACTAGGGAGTTGTTATGTTCTTCATTAATAAGGGAAGGAATGGTCTCTAGGAGAGTTCTTTGGGAAAAATCATCCAACCTGTCATCCGCAGAAAGAAGGGAATTGAAAAATTTCCTAGCTTTGTACCAAATCTCATCATCCTTTCGAGTAACAATTTCTCCAATCCTCAATTTAGAGATATTGTTAGCAGCCTTGTGTTTCAAGGTAGTCATATGGAATAATCTGGAGTTTCTATCCCCCTCTTTGAGCCATAATGACCAAGAATGTTATTTCCACACTAGTACATTCGGGTCAAAATTTCAACGGCAAATCGTTGGAATTCCGACGCATTTTTGTCGCACTACCGACAAAAAAAGCTGTCAAAATTTTTTTGTCAGAAGTTCCAACTATCCTTGTGGTCATTGCAATTTTGACATCAGCCCCATCCTTTTCGATGGCCACCATTGATACTCATACCCAGAAAGAATACCGTCTCAATCTCGGGCTACTGTCAGAATTCTGACATCAAAGCGTAAAAATTTTGACAGAGGAGTGTCGTCAGATGCACAACATCCTCGTCAGAACTCTCCTAGAGGCCATCATAATTTTAACCCTTTGGTGTTGGAATTATGACAGCCTCTAGGAGAGTTCTGACAAGGATGTTGTGCATCTGACGACACTCGTCTGTCAGAATTTTTATTCTTTGATGTCGGAATTCTGATGGTAGGCCGATTTTTTAGAAAAAAAAATTTATAGAAAAAGATTAGCATTGGTATCTCTATTCTATCTCTCTTCTCTATCCCTCTCTACTATCTCTCTTCTCTCTCCCCTCTCTAGGTCTCTTTCTCCATCCCTCTCTTCTTCTCTCCCTCTCTACTTCTCTTTCTCTACCCTCTCTAGGTCATTATCTCTTCCTATCACCCTCTCTCTCTCTCTCACCTCTAGTCTATGCATATGTGCCTTTCAAACCCACTTGGGGGTAAAATAGCCCTAAGTTGGCCTTATTTTGAGGAAAAATGCAAATGTTTAAAGGGTAAAATCAGAAATTTTCTACATTACCGACCCCAATCTGTGCAAACCTTCTTGTTATTTGTGCCTAAATATATGCATGAGAGGAGTCCAAACCCACTTAGCAAGAGAAGAGCACCTTAAGTCAGCTAGAAGGAAGGTAAATTCATGAATTTAATAAACAATTATTGGGCTGGCCGACCTATGGAGGTGAAATGAAGGCAAAGGTAATAAGGAAGCATATAAAACAAAGATAAAATGCTTATCAAATTAAATTTGCATCCAATTAAGAGGAGAAGAATTAGGGAGCGGGTCTATGAATTAGGGTATAAAATTAGATTAAATTTATTTGTGATGCATTATTTGTTTTTCATTTCATTCACGATATGTTCTTTCTTGCTTTCAAGATGTGAGGACTTCATTACAAGGAAAAGAACACCTTACCCAGCATGTAGAGCATGCCAACATCATGCTTCAATGCAAGGATGAAGACACTTGATGAAAGGAGGCTTCAAGGCATGAAAGAGGACATTGGCATCATGGAGGGTTTTCACATCAATATCAACACCAAGATTCATGAGTTTAGGATGGCAACATGAGGAGCTAAACCTATTCAAAGCTTTCAACAATGCAATACAAAGGAAGGAGCATCTCAAGGTGCAAGGACAATGTCAAATGATGATCAAGATATTATGAGGATTCAACAAGGAAGAAATAGAAGACTATCTTGCATTCCCTTTGAAAATCCAAGAATAGTAATTAGTAGAATAAGGAGAAATCAATAAGGATTGCTTTAAAATGAAGGGATCTACAACACAATAGGCCATATGTAAGACATCAATCACCAATGATTAAGGTATTCAAGTCAGAGTTACAAAGGTGATCAAGGTTGGATAGATCAAAAAATAAGTGGGTTCTACGTCAAGCCTAGGCATTACAAAGTCTATATCAAACATATTCACCAAGGTGAATTACCCCACAAAGAGGTAGATTTTTGAATCTCAAAGAGGATTTCATCAAAGAAAGCCATTCAAGTCAAGTATATGCACCATGAAGTTGAAGCAAGCATCATCGATATGGAGATGCAAAAAAAGGAGGACCAAGCATCATCAAACATATACTTCATTAAGCACACAGTCACATAAAAGGATCAAGAACTATCAGGAAGATGGAAGGACACAAACATGATCAAGTAGATAGTTTCAGAAGAATTAATCAAAAGCTAAGGACTTGATCATCTAGATGATACAATTTGGGAATATGTCCCACCACCTTCATCATGTTGAGAAAACTAGATAACGTTGAGTATCAAGAGATATTGCTCAATCACATAAGCTTTGTGATGATCGACTTGGCAAGTTGAGTTGGCATCCAATCATCGTCAACCTAATCAAGTGAAGCCACATTGACATGTCCAAGTTCATTGTACTTGATTCATCTAATGAATGAGCTAGTGACACATTGCAATGCATCAAAGTTTGTTCAAGCATACCTAACCTATTTCCTCATTGGTTAGAATTCAAGGTGGACATGTGTCCTATTCAATGTAATTATTTAATTGGCTAGAATGGAGTTCGTTATAACAAGCCCTAATTAGGGTTTCACTATATTATCTTGACTATTGATTTGATAGTCAATCTGGGCCATTCATTATAATGGGGGTCTATAAAAGGCCTAGCCTTTTCATTTGTAAATGTTAATAGTTTCTAGTCAACAATTAATAGTTCATAGATAGCAGTTAGATAGCAAGTATAGTAGAGTAGGAGGAAAGAAGGAATTGTTGCCAAGACTTGTTGATTTTAATACATGATCTTCATTGAAG
This sequence comes from Cryptomeria japonica, assembly GCF_030272615.1. Taxonomy (NCBI): domain Eukaryota; kingdom Viridiplantae; phylum Streptophyta; class Pinopsida; order Cupressales; family Cupressaceae; genus Cryptomeria; species Cryptomeria japonica. Next base: position 309,928,275 of record NC_081408.1, read on the forward strand.
CATGGTGGACTTCTACATGTAATTTCTACATGTTGCATGGCTTCTTGTTACTTCTCAAGTTTAGATAAAGTTCATATATTGCAATGGAGAAATGTGATGATTTCTTGATGGAATTCCTATTCATACTATTTGTAATTTTCTAGTTGTAAGTTGCAATGTATGGTTAGTCTGAACTTCATTAAGCATAAGTTCAATTGTGAATGTTCACTAAATTGTGCTAGTTTTGGGTATTCGAATGAATGTTCATGATATGAAAATCCTTCGTTATTCCTTAGAAGATTGCATTAGTTTTGTGTACTTGTTTCTGCATGGCAAAGCAAAGCTTGATTATGGAATTCATCTATCAAATCATCATCCTTTATTGTCACTATTCTTAGGATTAAATTAGATCTCTAATCCCTTTATCTCTTTTGTCTTTTATTTTCCAAGCAAGTTAGTGTAGAGTCCAAGTTCCGGTAGAGTTCAAGAAAAACGTAAGCCCCCTTGCGATTCCAGCAAAATCACACCATATTCACTAAGTCTATCCCATGCAATTAAGTTGCATAGTTCATATTGTAAACCTTGGAGTTGCTTTGATTGATCACTTTGTTTAGCATTCAAAGTTTCTTTGTTCAAGAGATGATAGAATACCTTGGTATTTTATTGTGTTCACGGTGCATAAAAAAACATCAATAGGTGGTTCTAGATGAAAGATAGTTGTGGGTTTGCATGCATGTTTAGTGCATGATTCAAGGAGGTTGTTTGCAACTTTCTCATTGAGGAGATGTTGGTATGAAATCATTAGTCCCTCATCATCTCTACAATATTTTCTTGATGGATTCCTTGACTAGTGGAATTGTTTGGCAAATTGGATTTGGAGTTGATTTGGTGTCTTTGTCTTGAGATCCATATGGTATTTCTTTGTATCTCAGTTTGCAAGTTATTGATGTGATGATGAGTTTTACATGCGTCATTGTTTTAGATCTACAAGTTACGTAGTTGTATGGATTTAATCCACCCATTGGCTATAATGAGATGACTTGAATGTGGACTGTCTATATCCACAAATCTATGGTCATTTGTGCATTGGTATGTTGCACTGGGATGGGAGGAAGGAATATTAGAGTACCTAGATAGTTATATATTGCCACTCTTAGTGTGGGCCACTATTAAGGGATTCTTGAATGGTCATGGAAGGCATACAATTTAGTTTGCAGCAATGAAGTTCCCTCAGAGGGCATGATGCCAAGATTTTTTTTGGGGAGTTACCTCCCCATTTGATGGGGAAGTTGCAGCTTTTTGGACAAGACTTGGCTTTGATTGTGAAAGTTATGCTTGCATGATTATGAAAGGATATAAGTTTTACACGTAGGATCTAGATGCTTTCTTTCCTTACCTATGCGGGGAGAGATTTACCCTCAAATCATGCCCAGCCGAGGTAAACCTCTTTGGAATAATAATAACAAGCATTTCTTTAACAAAGTAAATTATATATAAGAGCAGTATATGCATGGATTTACAAAGAGCAGTATATACATGGATTTACAAAAGTGTCATGCAGAATGTAGATCTATACCTTGTTACTTAAAAACATAAGTTCTTCCTCGTGTTCATTTTTCCATGATATAAATTGACCTCGGGCAACCTTTTGACTGTCAAGAAGTGATTGCCTTAGATGAAAGTAGTGATAAATGTCACTATCAACAAAAGAACAACCAATAAATGATAAATTTGCAGTGAGATCATAGTGCCTAAATCAGTCTAAAACCTTATAAGGATCAAAACCAAGCCATATAAGCTTCAAGAACAATTTAAGAGCATCAAAGTCATCTACCAGACATTAGAAATTATCAAATCAATGACACATTCATATCAAGCATCTTTACTTTTTTGAAAAGTAGACCACATTTCAGATCTAGATGAGACCATAATGACTTTGATTTCCTCTTGCAAGATATTCCTCCATCATGTATTGCTTCATCAAAGTTCAAATTTTCTTCTTCAAGGGCTCTCAATGATTCTCTATATAGGATTCTTCATGTCTATGAGATCCACTTCATTGGGAGGCCTACTTAAACATTTCACATCTGTTTGTGGACTCTCACCTTTCAAACATTTCACACCTTATAATTGAGCTTCGCTTTGTTTTGAGAATAGTTTAATATTCTCTACTTAACAGGGCCAACCACATGAAGGTGGAAGCTCATTTGGCCCCTCCCCCCCCCCCACCCCCTAACATCACTCTAAATTCCCCATTAACATCTAACATTCATTCATTCATTCTTTCATCCATTATTAAAATATAACATTCATTCATTATCACATAATGTTCATTAACACATAAAATTCATTAACTTTCATTAAAATGCAACATTCATCAATAATCATCAACACATATCATTCATGAACATTCATTAGCACATAATTACATTCATTACACATAAAAATCAGTCATTATCAAATAAGGTAGATTACAATCATTTCTTTCTTTGTTTTTTCTTTAAAGCTATGAAAAGACTAAGTGGAACATCGGTTTCTTCATCATTTCCCCCAACTTCGGATGTTCTACCCTCTTCTCGTGCTCTTGATGTATGCCTAGTTCTATACAAAGGACGAGGATACTGAACCAAAGGGGGGTCCTCTACAATAACAAAGAATTGGGTTAAATTCAAAACATTTTTTTATTATTGTTACAAGTATTTCATTAATTTAAAGAACACAACCGTTACACTCTTTACCTGATGGGGCCACATCATCTTCCACATTATTTTTTCTAGCCTCAACCTCGACATGCTGAGCACCCTCTAGATCCTCTAGAGTTGAAATACGAAATGTTACATTAATCAATACACCAATTGCAATTAAATTTGTTTAAAGGAATAATAGTGGTCCTCTTTACCTGATTGGGGAACATCATGTTCCTGATGTTGTCTACCCTGATCATGCTCCACTTGGTCACCACTGGCTACATGCTCTAAAATATTAACAATAAAGGTTACATTAATTACTATACTAATTTTCAATTTAAGATGTTTAATTGTATTAATAATTACATAAAAAAAATTGAATAGCAAATGAATACCTCCACTCCTAGGATGCACATCCGAACCTTCATGTACAGGTTCTATTCCACGATTATCATGCTGCATTCCAATGTCACGCACAGTGTTATCATTGCTTGCTTATTTAAAAAAAATATAGTCACTTTATGCTAAAACTTAACATCAATAGATTATTGGTTAAGTATTCAATTTGAAATAATTTTCATTTAGCTTAATTACCGTTGTGACAGATGCATTAGAATCTCGTGTTTGCCCACTCAATTCTCATAGCTGTTCAACAATGGCTATATAGCCTTGCTGGTAGCCAATTCTCTTGTCATCTTCTGTGGGCACTCTATTGAATTCAGAGCCCTACAATTTTGCTTAGTATTGTGAATTTTGCTTGTATTGTTTGATAAAAAAAAATTGTTTACAATTTATAAATATTTTGATGTGATACTTAATTGACTGATTCTTACAATTCATGCGGCAAGTTTCATATAACCACCAGAGCCGAGTTTGTGTTGCCCATGCTTTTCTTGTCGTACCTTGGTTGCCTTTGACATGTCACTCAATATATGAAAAGTTTGAAATATGTTAGATTATATAAATATAATGAATAATTAGTTCATATTCACATTCTTAATAGTATAACATACCTTCTTCTGGTGTCTAGTGGTGTATTTCCTTTTTTCCTTTCAATTTTCTCCTTTGCATCCAAAATCAGGTCCTTCCACTCCCTCTCTGGAATCATGGGGGGACGTTCATACTTTACATTCTTCTCTAAATGTATCCTGTATTGGTCCCTCACATACTTTAGATATTTGCCAGCTTTTTCCAGGAGCTTAGTCTTGTCGAATGTGTCATTTCCAAACAACCCTACCATACGGTTTGTGAGTTCATCTTTTAACTTTTTTTCTTGGTCATTCCACCTTTAAAGCAAAAACAAACCTGTTAGATTTAGAGAGAAATTGAAGCTACCTTTGATATAGTTCAAGAAATGGATAAAAGGAAAACTATTCTAGCAATGATATGAAATCAAAATAGTGGATAAAGGTTAGTTCACGTATGATGTTCCACCTTTTACGTATGGTGGGCCCAAATATCTGCAATGAAATGTCATTAAAATTTTTATAAAAAATATCATTTCCTACAAAAAAAACATGGGATCATTAGTCCAAAATGAGTGATCAGTAAGTAAATTACAATTAGACTATATATAATAATATTTTTAAAGTACCTAGAACCTTCTGTATCTTCAAGGGAATCAATTATTCGTTGCTCACCACCAATGTGGCCTGCAACGTTCCTGTACTAGCAATACATGAAGATCCAGAAAATGATGGTATGTTATCAGAAGTACTCACCTCTGGCGCATCCTCATGTGCATCTCCTACCATAGTAAATGAATCCACTATGAAATGCCTCCAAGAAAGAACACTTCAAGGGTAATAAGCACATAACGAAAGAGAGAGAAAAAGAGGGATCTACCACCAGTGGGGGGTCAACATGAGCTGGTGCAACAGATGATGTCTACATGCTATGTGTTGCTGACTGCAGTCGATAATACAATTGTGCTCGACCTCGGACCCATGTCAGCACCTGAAGAGTAATACATTGAAAATGTAAAACATTAAAAAAGCAAGTTCACAAGTCCAAAGGAGTGGTTTTAATATATAGAACATGGTCATCACCTGAACTACTCACAATACCCTGATCATCGCCACCAAGATGATGAGGCCCTATAAATTTCTGTAAAAACAACACATACATACTTTAGTTAATGACATAAAAGAGATAAAAATATAAACCATTATTAAACTTTTGTTATGATTAAAGCTTTCATTACTACTTACTTGCAAGTTTTCCATTCTTGTCAACAATAGTTGCACCCTCTTTGTTATCTCATCAGTCTAAGGACTTATGGTTGCCAAATCAACAATCTCTTGCCTAATTTTTCTAATATTCTTTTGTACAAATTGCATAGAGTTTGCGCTAAGTGCGATGTCATCAGCGCATAACACTGTCAAGCCCCCCACATCCCTATGGAGGTGCTGAGGTACTGCAGGTTCCTTTCCCTTATCCCGAACATCCGTCTGTGACAAGAATATAATTAACACTATCAAAATTACTTCAAAACACTCAAGAAAATATCATAATGTAACAGTTTTCTTCTATCTAATTTGTACAATTACAATGAGGTTTACCTGCTCCGTAGAAGTGTCGGGACCTACACCCCTATCTGTGCTATGTGGTGGATCCATGTAGCCCTATGACAAAGAAAAAATATAAAAACGTTAGCGAAATGAAACCAATAGACTTAGCAAAAAAACTTAATAATACAATGGTTTATTGGATTCATTAATTGGAAGTTGGCTTAAATGGTATATATATAGTACGTACCACCCCCATGATAGTAACTTTGTTTGTATCTATACGATTCAAATTGTAATCGATTAGCAGCTCTTCCCCTGCACTTATTGATTTTATCACACATACAAACACACAATTTCCCTCATGTGCCTCAAATATGCAATTGGGTTGCTTATTAGTTGACCCAGGTCGTGTACTATTTATAAAACTTGCAATATTCCCTGTTGCTTTTGGCCTTCCATCAATGTATACAGCCACTCGTTTACTTTGATCATTATCTTTTTGTTGTGTATAATTGGGTGACAGTGCATACCTATGCATACTTTTTTTATATTGAACAATCTACATCCAATCATTATAATTGTAACAAGGTCCAACAAAATCCATCAATTCAGCAACTTTGTTGTAATAGACCTTTATGTTGTCCATGGAAAATAGGCCCAAACCATGTAACAACAAAGGTGCTATGCGATATATCCTCTCATTAACACAAAAATTAGTGTTTATTGGAGGAAGTTCCTTGGGTACACATTGTTTCAGTAGATGTTTGTACCTCAAGGGCACCTCAATGTCACCTTTGGTCTCATCATCATAAGAACATGACCCCCCTTGAGCAAGAAAAAATTCCATGCGTTTATTGAATTTTCTTCTAATCTTTTGACCTCTAGTTGATCTCCCTATTTGAGATCTACTACATGTCTCACTTTCCTCTTCTATTCTTGCATTTCCCTCACTCGAGGAAGACACATCTGACAAATACCTATTTGGTGATACCTGTGCACCATCAAATGAGAGAGTTAGTTGGTAATGAGAGAGATATTTTTCAAATGAGGGTAATATTGATGAAGAAGTCAGCCATAAAGTTGATGTTGAGATTAAAATTTGAGTAAGTCCAACTAGGGCCTCAAGTGTTGATAATTGTATTAGATTTGCTACTGATGTTGAGGTTTGAAAAACTGAGGAAGTTTATTTTTCTTGTAATTTTAAAAAAATATATTATTTCTATAAGGTGTATTGACTTATACCTGTCGATCCATGAGACTGTGTAGGATCCTCATCAAAGGGGTTCAGGTTCCTGCACCAACAATTGAGCATCATAAGCATTACATTTGTAATTTGATAAACAATAAATACTGCAGTATCATAAGCATCATAAGCATCACATATGTATCATCATATATGTAATTGAGAATCATAAGAATCACATATGTATCATCATAAACATGTAATCCATCACATACATATCATAAATCACCATCCATCACATAGCTAATAAGTAGTCCACATTCCATAAATAAACACAAAGTTCAAAAAATGTCACATGTATCATCATAAGCATGTAATCCATCACATATGTATTTTAAATCACCATCTATCACATATCTAGAGGTGCATCATGAATTAATTAAGTAATGGCATTAGAATTCAAAACATATGAATTATTTATGTAACCATATAAGTCAAATCAATTTCTATCAAGATATCAATATTAAATAGATAATATAATAATTGCATCTCATACATTTCATTCATGTCATTGGTCTTCTTCTTCATCCAACTCATCATCATGACCATCATCATCATCATCATCATCATCATCATCATCATCATCATCATCATCATCATCATCATCATCATCATCATCATCATCATCATCATCATCATCATCATCATCGTTGTCATCATCGTCATCGTCATCGTCGTCGTTATCATCATTATGTTTGTCATCGTCATCGTCATCACCATCACCGACACCATCACCATCACCATCACCATCACCATCACCATCACCATCACCATCACCATCATCATCAGCAACAGCACCATCATCATCATCAACTTCTTCTTCGTGTACATTTCTGTCAGGAACATCATCAGTAACTGTCGATCGTGATCATCTATATCATCTTCTACTTCTTCGGTATCTTCTTCTTCCATCACATTATACATTATCAACCTTCCTCTTGGATCATGTCTAACAGCAAATGACCAACCTGGTTTATGTGGAACCTCTGAGTAAAATACCTGCTCACATTGACTTGGAAGAACATAGGGCTCATCCCCAACTAGTTCAAACAACCTTGTATTAACCATTGTAAATCCATTATCATGTTCGATAACAGTTCTATCAAGATCATTTATATTCAGTCATAGCCTATACCATTTGACGACGAACAGAACTAATTTGAAGGAATTAAAGTCACACTCAAGTATATCATCCAAAATTCCATAGTATCAATTTAGAGACACTTGAGGATGTATGTCATTTCTAGATGAAATATTGGTCACCTCAAAGACTGCAGTTATCCTAGAATCACAAGTTTTCTTCGTGTCATCCAACTGTTTGATGCAAAATTTATGACCATTGCAGCACATAGCCTTGTGGTGTTTGACCCACAATATGTCTAACATATTAAAATTATTGCATCATGAGTTAATAAACATATAGGTGATTAATAAAATTATATGTACCTGTTGATCTCTTAAACTATATGCTAAATCAATTTCCCTTTGTGTAACATTGGAATCTCCATTACGATGAGCTTCTTTAACCAATGAAGTGACACCATCCCATGTTAATGCACAACCAGAATGTTGACTTCGTTCAATCCACACCATCATCCAATCAAGATTGTTTGCAATATACAAATGTAGCGCATCCCACTCCCGACCAACTGTACAAATAATTAATAGACCACTTACAACTGATTTATTTAGAAGATGAAGAATTAATTTACTACAATAACATCTTATAATTACCTCTCACTTTCTTCAATCTACCTTTCCCCATCAAGTGGTCCCCTTCAAAATTATTAATGGGGTTGGGATCCCAAATGCGATCTACGTGGATTTTTGCTACAAACTTAGGAAGATATTCAATAATGTACACCATAGTTTGGTATACCATATATCCCTCCACCATAGAACCCCCAGGATGTGCTCTTTGTTGAACCAAATCCTTCAAAAATTTCAAGTGCCTCTCAACCATCCACATTGACCTAGTGTGTACAGGTCCACACAATTCGATCTCCTCAACTTGGTGTATGAGGTAGTGTTCTTGTGCATTGAAAAAAGTTGAAGGTAGAAACTTTTGCATTTCACACATTAGATGAGGGATTTTTCTCTTCCAATATTTTATATCTTCCTTATGGATTTCTTTAGATGACAACCACCTAATTAAAGAGATTGAAGACACAAAAATATATAAATGAGACTTTACAAAATAATATACAATATATTGCATAACAAGTAAAACAAATGGCAAATATAATATCTATACAACAAATTGAACAAACATCACTACTTACCTCATGTATTTTCCAAGATCATATATGACTTGCTTGATATTATTGTCAAAGTGGTCTGGGAGAGATAGAGGTAGAACGTACTGCAACAATTATAAAATGATCTTAACATTATTTTCTAACATAATACAATGAAAAGTACATGCGCAGTATACAAATATATAGTAAATACACAAGAACACAAATTACCTTAATGAAGGTATGCCAATCATGTGTTTTCATCCCTAGCCCAAATTCACTCTTCTTTGATATGAGTTTGTTTATGTTCGTAGCAAATCCTGTGGGAAATCAAATTTTTCGTATGACTTCTTTTATAGAATTGCTTTGCTGCTTCGTTAATAACCAAGGAAGGGCACTTATATTAATCTGATCTCCATTGCTATTTGATTGAATGACATTTTTCATTGCATGATTGGATTCCACAATGTCACTACAAATTTTGATAATTTTTTCTTTGTCACACCTTCCATCCAATATTTTCCATAATGTCTCTGTTATATTCTTTCCAATATGCATTGTATCAAACAAATGCACAATTTGTAGCTGCTCGTAGTAAGGCAACCTACTGAATTATCTGGGATAACGTTTTAGTCCCTTTGGAAGGTGGCCATCCATGCCTTGATGACCTTGAGTATCATCAATTACATCATTAGTAAACAAAACACGATAGAAAAATTCAAATTCCAAACATAAACCATTAGATGGAATGACATTACCTTGACGATTAATTCTATTATATTCCAACTTCCATAAGTGAGGAGTCATTCTTCGTGGCTTTGATGTAGTCTCTTCTTTTCCATTGAAAATATGTTTTTCAGTATTCCGATACTTATGATTTTTGTGAAGGAAGTGCCTATACTCATCAAACACCTCCTTTCCTAAACTTTTTGAATGACGGGATTTCATCTTTGGACCACAAACTGGACATGCAAGTTTTCCCTTTGTTTGAAGACCTACAAGATAATGTATAATTCTATTAAATCTATTAATTTTTATAATTATAATTATCATGCGCAACTTGAACACTATAACATACCACAAAAATGTGTTAGACCTAGGGCATCATGTATTGTCCATACAAGCATTGCATGGAATTGAAATTGTCTTTGTCCTATTGGTCTAGAGATGTCATACATGGTCACACCATTCCATAACTCTAGCAACTCATCGATAAGAGGCTCCATATATACATTCATATCTTTAACTTGGTACTTGCCTAGTGGAATGAACAAAAACATTACATAATTATTATGACCATTTTACTGCAATATTTATAATTAAATGTAGATGACTATTAAATAATAAAATACCTAGAACAATCATTGCCAACATTATGTGCTTCCTCTTTATTGACATCCATGGAGGAATATTATTGTTGATAACAAAAATAGGCCACACTAAGTAAATAGATCTCAACTCTCCAAATGGATTGACACCGTCCGCTGCCAATGAAAGCCTGACATTATGAGGTTCTTCTTTAAAGTGTGGCCACTTTTCCTCTATGTCCATAAATGTTGAACCATCTGCAGGAATTTGAATAATGTCATCTTGACTTCTATTGCATGCATGGTAATCCATAAATTGTGCCAAGCTAGTGCACCTGAATAATTGTTGCATATGTGGAATAATGGGAATATAACGAAGAACCTTGCAAGGCACCTTTTTTGTTATTTGATCTGTTTGATATCTACTGATATGACATTCAGGGCATTCTATTGCAAATTCATGTTGTTTATGATATATAATATGATCATTGGGACACACATCTATTGTTTGATACTCCATTCCAATATCTTTCATAATGGCAGATAATTCTCGGTATGAGCGAGGTAGAATATTTGATGGTGGTAAGAAAAACTCACCTATCAATCTACAACAAAAAAAGAAGTTTGAGGTGTTAATATAAAGAATATTAATGGTACATGATTCACCATTTGTTAACTGTAATGACATGTATGACACACCTTAACATACGTGAGATTGTTATGTTGGATAAACCATTCATAACCTTCAAGTTCACTAATAACAATACAATAGAGAGAAGAGTTGTTTGGGAGCCTTTGTAAAGGGGCTCATATGCCTTCTCAAGAAGAGGTAAATCATGAACATCAAGGTCATCCTGATCATCATGATCAGTTGTGCCAGTACTAAATGTGTCATGGATCAATGTATTTGTACCATCATCTTCAATTGTGTTTTTTGGTGCATGATCGTCATCTTCCATGGGATCATTATCTTCAGCTTTGATATTCACACCTCCATGTTCCTCCACTTTGAAAACCATATTCTCAGGGTTTTGTTGATCCATACCATGTGCTCCAGGGTGCTCCACCTATATAAAATTGATATACATAAATAAACCGTGATCATGATCTCATTATTAAGTGATTTCTTATGTATATAAATTGTTAAAATGATATAATGAACAACTTACCAGTGGATGATAATCATGTCCCCCTTCAATGTGACCATGCTGCCTACAATGTTTCTTAGCTATTTTGATTAGAAGTCTTCTAGTCTTTAAGCCCTTACAAATTTTGCAGGGACAATAACATTTCCCATCACCTTTTCTTTTCAAGTTGGACCATAATCTAGCAATTGTCTCCTTATTTTGTTCTTCGCTAATATTATCTGACATGGTCTTTCTTCATAGGCAAAAAAATCAGGCTATGGAAACTTCAGCGCAAAAGCTTCACAAAAATTGCAAATCGAACCAAAACCATTTAACTCTTCTTTTTCATCTTAAAACATTGAACTTAATAGAGAACGTATTTAATGTAGCTGATTGTGTGAATTTCTGAGCATTATGTCTGCAAATTCTTACTAAAAGTTTGCCTATTGTAGACTTTCTGAGAGACATTTTTTAGTATTCTAAGCTAATTAGGCCATGAAAAGACGGTTTTACACCTTCCAAGGGTTAGAGAACAAGGTTTACAAAAGTTGCTCATAAGGAGTATGCAACATTGACAACTTTTCCTTTCCTGCTTTCTACAAACACATCTTTAGTATGAAAACCAATTACATTCTAGAACATGAGAACATGTCTATCATTAGAGACACAAGAGAATCACATTATCCCTACACAAAAAGGCATTGGCAATTACAAAACAATAAGTTGTTCACTGTCAAGTTAATTATGACTGCATTTTTGCCCTTTCATTGGTTTTTCACTTTGGACCTGCACTTTACACTATCTAAACTCTTTCCCAAAGGTCTAATTTGTGCTCTTTATTAATGCCCTATCTTTGGATGCTTGTTGTCCTTCATACCTGCTATTTGGAAGAGGAAGATAGCATAAAAAACTTCAACAAAAGTGTAAAAATCAGTCATAATTGACTGTGACAGCCAGCTGGGCATTACTACTTTGCCTAAAAGATCATTAATTGATCTTGGCAACCTCAAAACCCATGGGTAGGGTCAAAAACCACTCCTTGATCTTGTTTGCAAACAAATAGAAGGATGTTTAAAGCTTTACAAACTCCAATGTATGGTGGAGAGTAAGCAAGTGAATGGAAATCAACTCCAAAATAGTGACTCACTAGTATTCTAAATGATCATTTGACTAAAGCTACAAACATTAACATGATGCGTTTCTAGCATGTCTACATGAATATCTATGGTTACTGTAATGTATTTCTATCATCATGAGATTTCTACTTTTTTGGTCAATTTAGAATAGGATGTGTGTAGATGTATATATGTAACCACAGTTATTACTTTTGACACATCAAATAGACCTACAATTCTAGGTACTAGTTTGGCTAATTTTCCCAATGATATAGAACTCTTATGAGGTTTAACCCTCAAAAAGACTTTGTTTTGAAAGTCCCATTCTTACATGCATAGCTCTTCTATATGTTTTCTACCTCCTTTAACCACCCCTTGGTTAATCTCATTTCATCATGTATCTCCTAAGAATATTTGAACCAATTCCAATCTTGTCTTCAACTAGATATCCCAAATGATATGTGTACAACACTTTCATCCATAAAGATATTTAAATGGTGTCATACCCAAAGATGCATGATAGGAGTTATTATATGCAAACTCTTCCAATGGAAGATACTCCTCCAATGTAGACTATTAATCCATGGAATACATCCTAAGGAGGTCTTGGACTACTTGCTTCACTATCTTTGTTTGTCAATTTGTCTGTGGATAGTATGTCAAACTAAAATTCAATATTATCCCAAATATTTCATTCAATATTTTCCAAAATTTAGAAATTATATGAGTATCTCATTTTGATATGATCATCTCAAGTACTCAATTCAAATGAAATATCTCTTAGATAAACTTCTTAGCTAACGTAAACAATCCATCCTGAAAAATCCTTTGGGTGAAGTATGCTACCTTGGTCAACTTATCCACAACTACCAAAATGACATCATGTTTATTCTTTTATATCAGCAACCCTTAAATAAAATCCATGCTAATAACTTGTCATTTATATTTAAGTATGTCATGTGAGTAAACAAACCCTACTAGGTGTATATGCTTAGTCTTGGCTTGTTTGCAGTCCAATCATCAAGCTACAAATTCAATCTCATCCTTCTTGATTCTTGGCTAAAAATATAAAGATCTCAATTTTCCTACCATCTTGGCTAGTCCTAGGCACCTTGAATAAGGTGTGTTGTGGATCTCCTCTAACATCAACCTCCTCAAATCCCTAAGTTTAGAATGTACATTCTCCCTTGGTATCTTAATAATCCATCTAACTAAAACAAATATCTATTGAATCGATGGTGCAAGGGGTTTTTCTCTACATCTTTCTCCATTATGGAATAATATCTTTGAAGATTATGAACCAATTTCTCAAATTAGACCTTTTAATAATAATGGCTGCTAGATGCCTTCTTCTACTAAGGGCATCTATTTTTCTATGTTTCATCTCCTTGTAGTAATCATGTTTGCACTCCAATCATCAAGCTACAAATTCAATCTCATCCTTCTTGAGTCTTGGCTAAAAATATAAGATCTCAATTTTTCTACCATGGTGTGTTGTGGATCTCCTCTAAGATCAACTTCCTCAAATCCCTAAGTTTAGAATGTACATTCTCCCTTGGTATCTTAATAATCCATCCAACTTAAATAAATATCTATTAAATTGATGGTCCAAGGGGTTTTTCTCTACATCTTTCTCCATCATGGAATAATCTCTTTGAAGATTATGAGCCACTTTTTCAAATTAGACCTTGTAGTAATCATGGCTGCTAGATGCCTTCTTCTACTAAGAGCATCTATTTATCTATGTTTCATCTCCTGAATGTATTCAATCCCAAATTTATATTCAATAAGAAACTATATCCATCTATTTTTGTGAGCATTGAGATTGGGTTGAGTAAATATATATTTAAGGCCTAGGTCATCCATCTTCAATTCAAAAGGCTTACCCAAAAGATAGTGCCTCTACATCTAATGGACATGAACTATGGCTAATAACTCTAGGTCATGGGATGTAAAGTTTAACTTATATTATTTCAACTTGGACTAGACTAATAAGAAACCACTTGCCCATTTTGCATTAGCACTCCTCCTACTCCTTATCTTAATTCATTTTGTTATCACCATGAATTACCCATTTGGATTAGCTATAGTCAATATAGGATCTGAAATGAGCTTCTTCAAAAATTGGAAAGCTTGGTCACACTTCTCATTCCACTCAAATATTTTCCCTTTCTGTGGAGTGAAGTGATTGGTGCTACAATTTTAGAGAATCCTTATACAAACTTATTGTAGTATCTTGCAAGTCCCATGAAGCTCTAGATTTTAGTTACACTATGTGGCGTAGGCAACCCCACAATTGCTTTTATTTTCTCTAGATCAACTACAATCCCTCCCACTAAAATCATAAGGTGTAGATAATTCACCTTGTCCTTGTAGAAAGTACACTTGAATAGCTTACCAAAGATCTTATTCTCGCTTAAGAATTATAAAACTATCCTCAATCTCTTGGTGCAATGTTCAATAAATTCATGAAAGTTGTAGCATTATTTGACTCAAATGACACTAATGTGAAATCATGGTAGCCATAATAAGTCCTAAAATCTATCTTTTAAATATCCTCTTCCTTAATCCTCAATTTGTGGTAGCCATATCTAAGGGACCTATCTTAGATAATATTATAGATCATCTCATATGATCAAAGAGATCATTAATCCTTCATAGGGGATACCCATTCTTGATTTTTACCTTCACAATTTATCAGACTTCACAATTTTCTGAGGTGTTTGAAATGAGCGATTAGGTCAAAAAAATTATGGTATGTGTTGTTTTTTGAATTTGGTAAACTAATGTTTGGGTATGTGTTGTTTTGAATTGAGCAAGTTGGAAATTAAATGTTTGTGTATGTATGTTCTATCAAATTGACCAATTAGTTGGCATATGCAGGTATTTATGGGCTAAGAGGTGTGCAAGTCCCTTATCCTCTCCAAACAGTGTTCACGAGATGGGGTAGTGATCCCTTCAGCCTCGGTTCCTATTCACATGTTGCAGTTGGGGCATCTGGCCGTGATGACTATGATATATTAGTAGAGAGCATGGGAGATGGTAGGGTTTTTTTTGCAGGAGAGGCCACCAATAGGTGTTACCCTGCAACAATGCATGGTGCATTATTGAGTGGCTTGAGGGAGTCAGCAAACATTTTAGCTAGAATCAGTTAAGAAGGTGATTGTCACTAATAGATTTTATTGGAACGAGAATAACAATGAATCCACCATACATACATACCAGGAAACAAAGATGAGGCCAGAGGTGGACAAAAGCGAGCTAGAGGTGGAAACTTCAACCAAAAACCCTTACTTGCAGTGCAGAGATCGCTCCAGCGGGGGGGGGGGGGGTGACTTGCTTTCAAAATGAAAATACGTTGTCTTTTTTTGTTTTTAATAAAATGCCCGATGTCGTCGAAATTCCGACAAACACGGGCATTTTCAAAAAAAAAAATCAAATTTTCACACAATGCTCCTTGTCCGTCGGACTTTGACCCCAAATGTATTAGTACCAAAACTCTTCTTCCCTTTTTATAATATTATGATACTTAGCCATCACCTCATTTTCCTCTCCGATAGAAACCTCAGTATGACCACTGGTTTGGATTTTATCATGTATTTCCTTTAGCTCTAGCTAGATTACAGACTTGGCAGCGAAGAGGTCCCCCAAAACTTCCTTATTCCATTTCTTAACATTATCTTTCACGTGCCTTAATTTTTTCACCATTCTATACATTGTTGTCCCTTTGACATCAATCGACCACCAGTTCTTAATGGCCTTCTCAAGGTTAGGGTGATCCAAACACATCCTTTCAAATATGAAAGGGAAATTCCTTTTACCATTTATATTCTTTGCCATAAACACCACAGGAAAGTGGTCCGATCCTATTTGTGTAAAAGATGAAAGAGAGCATTGATACTTGCTAAACTAGTCATTTGAGATAAGGGCCCTATCAAGTCTGACTTGAATAAGATCTCCTCCAGATCTATGGTTAGTCCAAGTAAATTTGGCCCCTTGGAGATCAATATCATGCAGCCCCTAGTTATTAATAAAGGACAACCAGTCCAATGTGCTATCTAATTGAGGCAGGGCTCCCCCAAAATTCTCACTATCACGGAGAGGGGTATTGAAGTCCCACATCACCAACCACCAATCATCCTTGAGAGGAGATCTTATTTCCTCCAACTTTTTCCAAAATTTGTATCTGCCTAGTTTTTTATTAGGAGCATAAATATTAGTCAAGAGCCATGAAGTACCATCCCCTATGTGATGAAACCTTATAAAAGCCACATTATTATCTTGCTTCATAGGTTCTCCTCTGACCCACTTAAGGTTCCAAAAAATGACAATACCCCCTGAAGCACCATCAGAGCTGCATCCTAAAATCCCCCCATCCTTATGTTTTATTTTTATAACTACACCTACCAACCAAATTATTATTTCATATATGATGTATTCGATTGATGTCTATGCTCATTTAAATTAAATTAATTTAATTGTTATCAAAGAGATCAAAATTTTTACCTTAAAAAATATTTATATTTAGAATATTTGTAAAATTATTCTATTAAAAAAAAAAAATTAATACAATTATTAATAACTAGTTAAGTAATATTCACTACAATAGTATTGTCTTCATGTAATTTGAATTTTTTTATTTGATTTATAAGCTTTAAAAAAATGGATCTTAGTAGTTGAGGAAGGTAGTTGGATAATTTTTTTTTATGTATAATATTTTCGTAAATAATTCAATTTTGCATGTATATTACTCAAGCTTTAACTAAAATTAAATAAAAGGACCTGTGATTGTTGGAAGAATTAATATTATTTTCATCATGCTTGTAAATATTGAATAGTATAATATTTTTTTATTGAAAAAATATATAAAGAAATTTCTAGAACTTATAACCTAAATTTTTTTTGAAATATTAAATAATGTTAAATAAAATAATTTTTGGTTGCTGGGAAATTTATCAACATTTTCACACTATTAGTAAATTTGTTGACAATATAACCTTAATTCATTGAGAAAATATATAAACGAATTTCTTGAAGTTTATTTGATTCGTAAATGTTGAAATTGATGGATCTTAGAACTTGAGGAAGGTAATTGGGAAAGCTTATTTTACTTATAAACTTTTGAAAATGTTAGTTCTTAATAATCAAGAAATATTATTTCATGAATAATTTTTTTCAAATAGTTCAATTTTATCTTTAAATTGCTCAAACTTTAAATAAAGTTAAATAAAAGAATTATTGTTGGGAGTACTAATACCATTTCAATCATGTTTGTATATATATTGAATAATAGAATCTTTTTTGGTTGAAAAAATATATAAATATATTTCTAGAGGGAGACGACTAGTAGTACATCCTTCTATTGAGTTGGTTACAGATGTCCATAGAAATTGGGATATTCAAGCTCCTTAAAAAATCACACTTTTCCTTACTATTGCAAGAATGAGATGCAAGATTCAAATTGTAATTGATTATAAGCAGTGAGCTTTAGGCAGTTGGCCTTCCTACATGTGTAGGCCCCTATTGCAAGTAATATTCATTTATTTAAGCGTTTCCTAGACTCAAAAGCTATAGCCTTACCATCCTGCATAAGAACTGCTCCTAAACCCTCTAGGGAAGCATCTGTGCCCAAGATTATGTTTTATCTTAGCCCACACCACTTCAGGGGAGTTAGTAGAATTCCTGAAGATTTTGTTATTCCTTTCTTTCCATATACCCCATAGGATATATGACAAAGAGAAGTCCCATTGTTTCCTAATAGTTGTATTTTTGGTTCTACAAGACTAGCTCTTGAAACAATCTTGAATTGACTCGGGAAACACCCAATATAGGCCCCAAGACTGAAAAAACATCGACCAGATAGGTTGGACAAAAGGACAGTGAAGAAACATGTGGTTCGTGGATTCTTCATCATTAAGGCATAAATAACATATGTTAGGGATGCAAAATCCCCTCTTTCTCAAGTTATCTGTGGTTAGAATTTCATTTTCTCGAAGAATCCAAACAAAAATATTGATTTCGGGAGTCAAATCTAAATACCAAGATTTGGTCCAGCAAGGGATAGGGTCTTGAGATTGAGCCATCAAAAGGATAGCATAAGCCATTGAGTAATTCCTTGAAAAAGTACCAACCCACACCAGGTAGTCCTCCCTTCTAGCAGTATTGACAACCTGGTTGAGTTTCAAATTAATATGCTTAAGGATAGAATCAATAGTGCTCAGGTCCACCCACTTCTGATTACTACAGTAGTCAGCAACTTTGGCCCAAAACCTTTTCTTGCTAGCTTGAATGATCATTGGAGGAATAATATAATCATTGGGGAGCACCTCCAATCTAGGAATCATCCTAGATATCAACCTTTCTACCATTACCAATGGGCCACACTTTGCCCCAACTCACAATATCTTTGGTATGATTAACACTATTCCATATGGTTGAACCTTCCAGGATCTTATCTGATTAGAAAATCCTCCATGGTAGGGTTCAAACTTAAGTGTTTATCCTTCCAAATTTCATTCCATTCACTTTTTCCCTGATAGATTCTCCAAATTTGTTTGGACAGGAGAACTTTATTCAAAGTTTTAAAGCTTCTCAGACCAAGCCCCCCTACCTTTTTTTGTTTGCAAACTTTATCCTAGGTAACGAGGGCAATTCTTTTCTTCTCTTCAACCCTGGACCATAGGAAAGATTTTTGAATTTTTTCAATTGCATCAGCAAATTTCCCTAGAATTTTGAAGAAAATTAAGGCATAACTGGAAGACTTTGAAGAGAGAATTTTAGGAGATGGATTTCACCAGCTTGGATAAGATGGGTTCCTTTCCACCCTATTAGCTTCTTGCTAAATCTATCAACAAGACTATTCCAGAAAGATTCTATAGGTTTTGTGGCTAGGGGGAGACCCAAGTAGATACAAGGAGGCTGGAAGATTTGGCATCCCAAGATGGGAGCCATCCTAGTCTATCTTTCATCTAGAGTGTTGAAGAAGAAAAGAGAGCTTTTCTCCCATTTGATCGCTTGACCTGAGGCAACCCTCTAAGTGTTGAGACAGTTCCTCAAATTATTTGCTTCTCTAATTGAAGATGTACCCATAAGGATAGTATCATCAACAAATTGTTGGTGGGAGCATGCGTTAAATCTCGAGGAGGGAGAAGTTCCCACCAAAAGACCCTAAGAAATGAATTTGCTAATGTTTTTGCCCAGAGATTCAACCAAAATAATGAAGAGAATAGGGGAGATGGGTTCCCCCTGTTTGATGCCTCTAGAAGATTTAACAAAAGGGGAGGGTATACCATTCACAATGATAGAGAAAGAGGGGATACAAATGAGTTGATCAACCAGTGCAATAAATTTTCCACAAAAACCAAAAGCTCTCAACATCTTGTCCAAAAACCCCTAGTCCACTCAGTCAGAGGCCTTAGATAAATCTAGCTTCATCAGGAAGCCCTATTTCTTTGAGTCCACCAGTGAGAGAATAATTTCATGAATAGTGATGATGGAGTCAAGGATTTGTCTACTAGGCACAAAGCCACTTTGTTGGGGTGAGATAATGGAAGGAAGAACTACAAGAAATATGTTCATCATCACCTATGAAATGATCTTATAGAAGGAGTTACACAAGATGATCAGTTTGAATTGATCCATTGAGTCAGCCCTAAGTCATTTAAGGATTAAAACCAAAAACATAGCATTAAGTTCATTTAAGATAATCCTTGCCCTAAAAAATTCTTGGACTCCCTTAACCAAATCCTTCCTAATAATACTCCAAAAATTCTGAAAGAAGAACATTGGGAACCCATTGGGCCCAGGGGATTTATTGCCTTCAAAGTAAAACACTACCATATTGACTTCTTCTTCAGAAGGAATGGCAACTAGGGAGTTGTTATGTTCTTCATTAATAAGGGAAGGAATGGTCTCCAAGAGAGTTCTCTAGGAAAGATCATCCAACCTATCATCTGCAAAAAGAAGGGAATTGAAAAATTTCCTGGCTTCATACCTAATCTCATCATCCTTTCAAGTAACAATTTCTCCAATCCTCAATTTAGAGATCTTGTTAGCAGCCTTGTGTTTCAAGGTAGTCATATGGAATAATCTTGAGTTTCTATCCCCCTCTTTGAGCCATAATGACCAGGAATGTTATTTCCAAAACTCTTCTTCCCTTTTGATAATATTATTATACTTAGTCATCACCTCATTTTCCTCTCTGATAGAGACCTTAATATAACCACTGGATTGGACTTTATCATGTATTTCCTTTAGCTCTAGCTAGATTACAACTTTGCAGTGAAGGGATCCCCCAAAACTTCCTTATTCCATTTCTTAACATTATCTTTCACGTGCCTTAATTTTTTCACCATTCTATACATTGTTGTCCCTTTGACATCAATCGACCACTAGTTCTCAATGGCCTTCTCAAGGTTAGGGTGATCCAACCACATCCTTTCAAACCTGAAAGGGAAATTCCTTTTACCATTTATATTCTCTGCCATGAACACCACAGGAAAGTGGTTTGATCCTATTTGTGTAAAAGCCGAAAGAGAGCATTGATACTTGCTAAACTAGTCATTTGATATAAGGGCCCTATCAAGTCTGACTTGAATAAGATCTCCTCCAGATCTATGGTTAGTCCAAGTAAATTTGGCCCCTTGGAGATCAATATCATGCAACCCCTAGTTATTAATAAAGGACAACCAGTCCAATGTGCTGTCTAATTGAGGTGGAGCTCCCCCAACCTTCTCACTATCACAGAGAGGGGTATTGAAGTCCCCCATCACCAACCACCAATCATCCTTGAGAGGAGATCTTATTTCCTCCAACTTTTTCCAAAATTTATATCTGCCTAGTTTTTTATTAGGAGCATAAATATTAGTCAGGAGCCATGAAATACCATCCCCTATGTGATGAAACCTTATAAAAGCCACATTATTATCCTGCTTCATAGGTTCTCCTCTGACCCACTTAAGGTTCCAAAAAATGACAATACCCCCTGAAGCACCATCAGTGTTGCATCCTAAAATCCCCCCATCCTTATGTTTTATTTTTATAACTACGCCTACCAACCAAATTATTATTTCATATATGATGTATTCGATTGATTTCTATGCTCATTTAAATTAAATTAATTTAATTGTTATCAAAGAGATCAAATTTTTACCTTAAAAAAAATTTATATTTAGAATATTTGTAAAATTATTCTATTAAAAAAAAAAAATTTAATACAATTATTAATAACTAGTTAAGTAATATTCACTACAATAGTATTGTCTTCATGTAATTTGAATTTTTTTATTTGATTTATAAGCTTTAAAAAAATGGATCTTAGTAGTTGAGGAAGGTAGTTGGATAATTTTTTTTATGTATAATATTTTCGTAAATAATTCAATTTTGCATGTATATTACTCAAGCTTTAACTAAAATTAAATAAAAGGACCTGTGATTGTTGGAAGAATTAATATCATTTTCATCATGCTTGTAAATATTGAATAATATAATATTTTTGATTGAAAAAATATATAAAGAAATTTCTAGAACTTATAACCTAAATTTTTTTTGAAATATTAAATAATGTTAAATAAAATAATTTTTGGTTGCTGGGAAATTTATCAACATTTTCACACTATTAGTAAATTTGTTGACAATATAACCTTAATTCATAGAGAAAATATATAAATGAATTTCTTGAAGTTTATTTGATTCGTAAATGTTGAAATTGATGGATCTTAGAACTTGAGGAAGGTAGTTGGGAAAGCTTATTTTACTTATAAACTTTTGAAAATGTTAGTTCTTAATAGTCAAGAAATATTATTTCATGAATAATTTTTTTCAAATAGTTCAATTTTATCTTTACATTGCTCAAACTTTAAATAAAGTTAAATAAAAGAATTATTGTTGGGAGTACTAATACCATTTCAATCATGTTTGTATATATATTGAATAATAGAATCTTTGTTGGTTGAAAAAATATATAAATATATTTCTAGAATTTAGAATAGAAAAGTTTGTTGAAACATTAAATAAAGTTAAATAAAAGAATATTTGGTGGTTGAGAATTTTATTACCATTTTAACACTATTTGTAAACTTTTTGATAATAGAACCTTAAGTTCATTGAGAAAATATATAAAAGAATCTCTTTGTCTTATAAGATAAAAAGATCTATTTCTATTATAGAAACATAAAACAAAGTTAAATAGAATAATGTCTAATGATTAGAAAATTATTCCTATTTAATTTTTTTTTTAAATATTAAATAATAAATATTTGGTATTTAAAAAAATATTAAAGGTTACAAGGGGAAACAACAAAAATCAGAATATATACACATGTGAAGATGGCATTTATAACCCTTAGAATTTATGGAGGTTTTAACTACATTTTAAAATTTGCAATGGCTCAAAATTGGACATCCTTAAATTAAATTATTTTATCAAAGATCTTTCCAAATATATAAGGTACAATTTTGCAAGGTGTGAAATTTCAATTTGTTGAGCAGTGAGCAGTTAGCTAAGGGATTTCATTTTAGATATAGTATTAGTGGTCATGAGTAATAATTAAGCCAAAAAATGGTACTTATATTCGCTAGTTAAGATTTGTGAGATTATATATAGAATATTCTAGACCTAATAATAGTACTAATGGTTGTCCTTCCACTTATATCTTGGATGTAGAGGTAAGTTAAATTTAATGTTGCCAATTTAAGTTTTATTAGCATAAATCTTAAAAAGATTCTTAAAAAAATTATCAATAGTCTTGAAAGTGAAATGTTTTGTGTGTTATTAAAGGGTTATAGTTCAATTGATTGAATATAATTGGTGACGATGATTGCATGTTTCTCAATTACACAATCCATGCACTCTCAATTGAAGAGATAAAAAAATCATTTGCATAGCTAATAGAACGATCTTACTATTCACATACAAGAACGTTATGGATAATTCTTATTTTTCACTATCATGAATGGCTTCCTAGCATATATATTAACCTATTATTAATTAATCATCATACCTTGCCATTTATTAAATATTCATCACATCTATCATATTTACCATTAATTAAAAATTTACTATTTATTTATCATTAATTAATCATCATTTGTTCCATTATTATTTATTACTATTTTGGTTATTCATTTATCCACTTAGTAAATAGTCTTTTTTTATTTAATTGAATCATAACTATTTATCTATTTTTACTCATGCATATGCTCCCTTACATCCTAATGATGGATCATAGAGTGTGAACTGAAACATTGATGCAAAATAAACTCATACACAGTTGAATCTAGAAATCTTCATATAATCAATCAATCAATCAATTATGGACTATTGAAATCTAATAAGTTTAACTAATCGTCTGTTTTTCAACAAGTAAATTAAATTTATATTATTCAAAAAGTAATAAATTAGATGATGTTACCTTATGTATTAACAAGACACAATTTAATTCTTAGTTAGCACCTTCTTTTTCTCAAGTGTCTATTATGACACCCTAACAATAAATGTGTTATTTTTCTTTGTGTTTAGGGAAGAAGACCCACTAGTTGAGCATATTTCAATAGATGTTAAAGCATTTGTTCATGTAATGCCTAATATTTTTAATATTTTTTGTACACGGTTTCTGGTCCCCTTAAAACCTGTTTTCCCTTAATAAAAAAAAAAATTGTCTTTGAATTAGAAATTTCTCCTTCTCATTTATCAATTTAATAAATTAAATATTTTATTATTATCCTCTTAGAAGTTTGAAATGATAATTTTCCAATTTCAAATGAGTTGACTCCATAATCAGTCCAATTAACTTCAAGTCATTGACTTATCCCTATTCATTCATTTAATATTTTTAGAAAGTATAAATACTTTCATGCTCTTACTATTTTAAAAAAGCAAGTCTTTATACATATATATTATCTTAAAATTTAAGATTAATAAATACAAATGTTATTCTACTAAGTTGCATTCACATTGACTAATGAGCAAGTTTCTATAGCAAGCTCAGTCTAAGGTTTGTAGGAAGTTGAAATTCTAACTTACCTTTATTATTTGAAATATTTTCTTTCCTTTACTCCAATTTCATGCTTACATTTTGTCAACCTTTCATCTAACCTTCCTATTTGTAGATGTCTAGTGATTTTTAATCTCATAGGTTGCTAGTATCCTTTTTGTTATTTTGGTGAACAAGTTTTATAGGAGGCTCTTTGTTCGAGTATCTTGGGATGTGAGAGAAATTTTACATCATCCAAAAACATTTTATTTAATTCTTTGAATATCATAGTTCTAAATGTTTTGATGAATAAATCAATGTAATAAATCCTAAAATATTTTATGAATTATCTAGCAAAGTCATAAGATTTTAACTTGCACAAGAGAGTGACACATGTTAGTAGACTATTCATGGCATATTCTTGGAATCTTCCAATTTGAACATGGGTGGTGGTGGTTATAGGAGAGTAAGAATTTTTAAATATTAAATTTATCATTTACAAGTCCATTTATTCACCCAAGGGACACATAGCAATGTATGTCTTACTACATAATCTTGTGGAGTTATGGAGCTATCATAATTGACTAGTTTGATTGGCTAGTAGTGGAGGTGGCCATGTGCAACATAAATAATACTTTAAATATTTTATTTATTATTTTATGTTCACATACATATTTGGATGTGGTATTTGGGGAAAAATATGACTTTATATTGATAAAATATATTTATTTTCATTAGTAGAAGTTGAGTTGGGCTTATGTAGAATTATGGTAATATTTAATGTAAATTTTGAATGGTTTTTGGATTGATTTCCAATATCAATGTGGGATTTAATTAGGTTACCCAATAAAGGGTATTTGTTGTTGAATACTACTGAATATTGAGCTTAGAACAAATATCATCCACCATGGAAAAGCTACAGGGGCTTCATTGGCTAGACAATATTATATCATGTGAATTCATATCGGGGGGTTTAATATCCCAAAAATGAGGGTACAATATATTTCCTATCAGTGAAAATAGGGGTCTTTTTAATTTTGGCTATGAAAAAATACAATATCTGGTGAAAATAGGGGGCTTTTAATTTCAGGTTGTGTATTATGAGGAGGTGACAAAAAAGGAGTTTAGGGCAATAATTTTTGAAAATAGGAGGACTCTTTAGTATGCCATGAATGTCTGTGCTATAACCCAAGTTCACTAAGTGAAGCCCCCATGGTAAAAGCCCATAAAAGCAAAAAACACACCACTACCTTGTGCACCCACTAGATTTGCTTTCTTCACTATGAAGTCCCTAGCTCCAACCACAAAACTTGAAGGATCAACTAAAATTAAGGCAAGGAAAAAGAGAGAAGGTCCATTGAAGGTAGAAAGGGCACCACATTCTTGACCAATTGCACCACAACAAGGCTAAGAGAAACCCTATACAATCAGGAAAAGAAAGAAATGGCCATAACCATAAAGAGTCTATAGATCCCACCTCTCTCCACTTTGTCATCATTCACATCCTTTGTGTCTGAATTGTTCTCTGCCCTTTTAGATGCCCCTCTAAAAACTATTCTACTACTACACTTCACTTGCATGCCCTTGCCCCTCATTTTCCTTTCTTCTATTTATCTCAAATTTATTTTATAACTTTAATTTTATTTAATATATCAATTATGTTTTAGTTTTATAATTACACTTATTAGCCAAATTATTATTTCACATATAATGTATTCTATTCATTTCTATGCTCATTTAAATTTAATTAATTTAATTGTTATCAAAGAGATAAATTTCTACCTTCAAAATAAATTATATTTAGAAAAATTTAAATTTATTTTATAAAAAGGTAACTAAGTTTTTTATAGGATTATTAATAATTAATTAAGTAATATTCACTACTATCGTACTATCGTACTGATGCTCTGCAAAAAGGATTAGAAAATCTATTTGATGGCAACACACACAAGAGCACAAGAAACAAACGTTAGTGTTAGCAACAAAAGATTATCCTAAACAGGCATATCAAGAGAGATATTAAGCATGAAATAGAAAGCATATAAACATAGAATAAAATAGCTCATCAAGATGCTCATAGTTGCTCCTCCCTTGTTCCTCTCCTCTCCAAGTCCCAAATGAGTGTAGCTCTCAGCTTTTAGCACTAGCCATGGATGCCATATGGAGATTCAAGATAGTTGAATATGATAAGCAAATGCTATGCAAGTGTAGATAGTGATGCTATGAGAAAGATCTATGCTAATGCCAGTATAACAACAATACTCTAATGCTTTTCTTTTTTTGCTTAAGGAGAAGGGTTCTATTTATAGAAGAAATGGGGAAATGAAGGGTTAAGATTGAATGGTTTAATCAAGGGCCAAGTTTGAAAGTTGGGGATCCATGTGCACAATTGGCACCAATAAAATGGTGACAAGTGTCAACATAGGATTAGGTTGAGAGAAGAGGTTGGAGGCATTAAAGGCCTGAGAAGACCTCATGGTTATCTAGAGGCTAAGGGTCAAGTCCAAATTAAGATTACCCACTAGATTAAGAGTTAATCCAAGGATAAACCTTTGTGCAAATGTTTAAGAGATAATCATGGTCAAAGAATTAATGGCCTGATGAGACCTTTGGGTTGGGTAGAGGTTGAGTCAAAACAAATGTTTTAACCATGTGGGAGGGTTTGAGGTAACCATTAATGGTTATTGGAGACTTTGGGGATTAAGTGGTTGAAGGTTGAAAGCCTTCAATGGTTATCAAAGACTTTGAGCCATTTAGTGGTTGAAGGTTGAAAGCCTTTAATGGTTATCAAAGACTTTGAGGGTTTGAGAAGTGACTTCCCTTTTGCTTAGGAATGTGACAAAGTTTAGAGAAGGGGTTAGGTTATTTAGAAGTGATTAGAAAATTCTAGAAGGGGTTTAGGCATGCAAGTGGATTTTGTAGGAAAATGCAAGTGGGAGAAATTTTGGTATTAAAATAAAATCATTTATTTCAATTAAATGGTGTAATTTGCATTTGGATAAATATTCAAATAAATATTAATTTATTTAAATGAGAAAAATGAAGATAAAGCATTAAAATGCTTGAAGACTTTGAGGGAAACCATTAAAGGCTTGAAGACTTTAAGGAAAACCATTAAAGTCTTAAGAAGACTATAGAAGGAAGCCATCAAGTTTGAATACTTTAAGGGAAACCATTAAAGGTTTCAAGTGGGTGAGGATAAATAGGATTTTAAATAAATAATTTATTTAAAATAGTTGTGCAACTTGCTTTTGTAGGAAAATACAAGTGGGTGGAGGATAAAGGTGATTTAAATAAATTATTTATTTAAAATAATTGTGCAACTTGCATTTGTAGGAAAATACAAGTGGGTGGAGGATAAAGGTGATTTAAATAAATGTTAATTTATTTAAATGTGAGAGGTGGGATTTTGGGGGATT
Source organism: Cryptomeria japonica (assembly GCF_030272615.1). Lineage (NCBI taxonomy): Eukaryota > Viridiplantae > Streptophyta > Pinopsida > Cupressales > Cupressaceae > Cryptomeria > Cryptomeria japonica. The sequence continues at coordinate 309,955,871 of NC_081408.1, forward strand.
TAAATAAATATTAATTTATTTAAATGTGAGAGAAGATTTAATTAAACAAATATGATTTATTTATTTAATTAATGGTCTGAATTTGGTTAAGTGAATTAAATCAAATAAATTGAATAATTTATTTAATTAATAGGAGAAGAGGGTTAAGATGAATTAATTAAATATTAATTTAATTAATTATTAATTGATGGTTAAATTAATCAAATAAATACTAAGTATTCATTTAATTAAGTGGATAGATTTATGTGACTACATTTGCCCCTCTTTGAGACGGTGCGGTTTATCGCATCGTTTCAAAGAAAGAAAAATAGGTGTGAAGAAATGCCCCATAAAATGTAAATTTAATGGGTGGTATGCCCCCTCGAGAGATGGGCCGAATTTTTTTTGAAAAATCGGGCGATCTCTCGAAAAAGAATGAAAAGTGGAGGGGAGGTAGAATAGAAGAAATTAGAACTAATGATGAAAGAATGGGAGAAAATGGAGTGAATATGAAGAAACAACAAGCTAGCGAGTACCCTGAGGTCATGCAAGAGATACATAGCAGATGTAGTGTGGGTTTTGGATTGATGCTATACAATTGATCAAAATTGGTTAGACAATCTGGTGCAATCGGTTTAATTGCCCCAGTCAAGTCAAAGCGTGACAGTTGATGTCAGTTGGTTGCTTGGACATGATAAAGTCTGAGTAAGTGAATCAATGTGACCTGATGTGACTTAGACAATTGATAGAATTGCCCGATGAAGTCAAGGTATATGAAGCAAAACACTCGTTAAGACGTAGACAATTGATGTAATTGTCCGATGTGATTGTGTTTGATTGGTTGATCAATTGATAGTGTGTGCGTGTGATGGATGGTTGTGGGGAATCATGGCAGCCCCGTTGAGACTAGGTAATTGTGATAAATGTCTGATGTAGTCTAGGATTACCATAATCGATTACCTGTTGAGACCCGAAGATACTTGATCAGAGTATCTGTTGATAGTCTAGGTGTGTGGGAGTCGATGTACCTGTGCAGAGAGAGTAACTTGCTTGGCTTATTGGATGACTTAGCATAGGAAACACAATCCCTCCTATTTAGAGATGGATGGTGAGGCACGTGGCTTGATTGGGTTGATTGAGAAACGATGTAGGGTATGTGATGCTTATTATCGAGATGGGGAGGGTGAGGGGGGGGGTTCGATGTTAGATAGAAGAAATGGAGAACCTATTACATTCCTATGGAAGAAGAGGAAAATAGAGTATCCATTGTCATTACTATGTATGAATGATATGCAGCTATTTATGAATGTATGGATGGGTGGAATGCAACGAAATGCAATATATACATATGAGACGAAATGATGATCCATGGTACTTTATTTTTCATCATCGAGCTTTAAAATGTTGTAAGAAAATACAAGCAACTTGACATAAAGATTCAAGATGACCAGAGTATTTCTTACATGGATTTTGATATAGCAAGTTAATACAAGCAACTTGATATAATGGATCAAGTTGACCAGAGTATTGCTTGCGGAACAGACAAGGATCATCTCCTTTCATGCATGACTTGGATCGTCCTCCTTGATCTTAGGTTGATCATATCCTGAGACAAGTACATACCGTAATAAGAGATAAAACCTTTATCCAGTTTGGTTGAGGTAGGAGGAACCAAAGAAAGAGCATTGTACCTACAAACAAACAGAATATACATAAAGAATAAAGAATATGGATCCTTGGTAATGGTTCATGCTCATATGGTCGAGGTATACGCTGTAGTCAGCAAGCCGTAGTGATCTATGACTTCATTTTGCATAAGATCACGTAGCTTAGTGAACTTCCCACATAGACACCATTAGTACATGCCCCAGAACTTCATCAGAATAATGTGCAAACGATACAAAATAATGCTGAAAGATCCCGATATAAATTACTAGACCATAAATCAACCAAGTATTTGATAGCGTAAACAGAATTTTCTTGTCAAAGAAAATGTCATCTTGTCTTTGTTTTGGTAAGGAAGGATACATCCTTGTTGAAGACAGTTTAATTGTTGATGTTGATTGTGTGGTTGATTGGTAAATGGTCATTGTGTGAGTAGTTTGTCAATGTTTATTTTGGTATCTGCATGGATGGGTATGTACAAGGTGTTGCCATGTTTTTGTGTGATTTTTCAATGGTTTTGTCGATGTTTTTGGATTTTGAATTGTTTTGAATGTTTTTGGTATTTTTGCGAGATATTTTTGAATGTTTTTGGATTTTTGATGATTGTTTGAATGAAGAACTTAATGAATCATAAGACAATGTAGAATCCACGTCCATCAATAGTTTAAAGACATTGCCCCCAGTTTTTTTAGACATGACTTATGAAAAAGCGGGACGCAAGATGCATGAAGTATTTATCATAATTGCAGAGAAATAACAAGCCATGGTTTTTCGGATGGATGGATGTATGTATGAAGTAGGTGTGATCGCAACAAGTCTGAAAGACAATGGAGCCATAGCCTTTATGAGTGGTACCTGTTTGCCAGGTTTTCACCACCGTACTTACCCAAGGTGCCACCAGAGTGGTTGTTCACCGTTTGGATGCATGATTTTCCTTTACTTTTTTGAATGTTTTTGTATTTCTTCATGACATTTTTCTGAATGTTTTTGGTATTTTCTGGTATGCAGGGGAGCCTAATGCTCTATATAGCTTAGGTATAAAACCATTTGAGGTGCATGCTATTGATTGGATCTGCAAGCGGTTCTCCTTCTAATGTAGCCAACTGATATGCCTCGGACCCGAACACAGTAGTGAAAACATATGGGCCCAGCCAGTTTGATTCAAACTTGCCCTGATGTTCTTAGTTTGGTTGGTTGCGAGGATTCTCTCGTAGAACAAGATCACCTACCTCAAATGTACAAGGTCTAACTCGGTGATTGTAGCTTCTGCTCATGCGCTGCTGATAGGCTTTGAGATGGTTGTATGCAGCTTGTCGCTTCTCATCAAGTAACTCTAAGTCCTAAAGACGTGAGACTCTGTAAGCTTCATCATCAATGAGATTGTGCAAGGAAACCCATAGTGACGGTATCTCGACCTCAATAGGCAAGATAGCTTCTGCACCATAGACCAATGAATAAGGAGTTGCACCTATAGGGGTTCGAATGCTAGTTCGATATGCCCATAGCGCTGGATTTATTTGAACATGCCAACCACGACCGGCATCATTGACTGTCTTTTTGAGGATTCTTAATATGTTTTTATTGGATGCTTTGGCCTGACCATTGCCTTGTGGGTAATAAGGAGTGGAAAAGCGGTGTTGGATATGAAATTTCTCACAAAGTTCACAGACATCTTGATTTTTGAAAGGAAGACCGTTATCTATGATGATGGACATGGGCACACCATACCGGCAGATGATGTAGTTGAGGATGAATGAGGCGATCTACTTGCCAGTGACTTGGGTAAGTGGAATAGCTTCGATCCACTTTGTGAAATATTCGGTGGCGGTAATAATGAATTTATGGCCATTGGATGAAGATGGATGAATCTTACCCACAAGGTCAAGGCCCCATTGATAGAAAGGCCATGGTGTTGTGATTGGTTGCAATTCCTGTGCTGGTGCATGTATCAGGTCGCCATGAACTTGGCATTTCTTGCACTTCCTGACAAAGTAGTAGGAGTCTTTTTCCATAAATGGCCAATAGTATCCATTGCGCAGGAGTTTCTTGGCTAGTGATGGACCACTTGCATGGGTTCCACAAATTCCTTCATGTACCTCTTCCAAAGCCTTTGTTATCTCATCTTGTTCCAGACATCGAAGGAGAGTACCATCAAGACCGCGTCGGTATAGGGTTTCGGCAATAATGGTATATCGAGCAGTTTGGCGAATGAAGGTTTTACGTTGGTTATTTGATTGGTTGGGAGGAAGGGTGTGATCACGGAAATAGGTGTAGAATTCACCATACCATGGGGATTCAGAACTGACAAGGTGACATATCATCTCAGATTCGGGGATATCATAAGCAGGGATCCAAAGTTGTTCTACCAAGAACTCATAGCGTGTTGAATTCTGCGGAAGATCTAGGAGAGATGTGATGGTAGCCATAGCGTCAGCAGCTCGATTCTGATCTCTTGGTATCTGCTCAAAAGTGATAGTAGTAAATGATGTCTTTAGAGTGTCCACCATTTTCTTATATGGCATGAGTTTATCATCTTTGGTCTGATATTCATCAGTTGCTTGTCGAATGACTAGTTGGGAATCGCCATATACTTGCAGTTCTTGTAATTTCCATTGGATGGCTAACCTGAGTCCTGTGATCAAGGCCTCATACTTAGCTATATTATTTGTGCATGGAAATGTGAGCCTGTAAGACTTCAGGATGCTATCACCTTGAGGTGTGATAAATAGAATGCCTGCCCCCGAGTCGTGCCTAGTGTATGAACCATCAAAATATAGTTTCCATGGTTGTGCTGCTGTGATCATGAATATCTCCTCATCTGGAAAATTGGAAATAAGAGGATGATCGCCTATGAGTGGTGCATCGGCCAACTGATCTGCAATGACTTTCCCTTTGATAGCTTTATGGTCCACATACTCGATGTCAAATTCACTTAGAATCATCACCCATTTGGCCAAGCGGCCTATCAATGCTGCTTTGTTAAGTAAATACTTGAGTGGATCAATCTTTGCAATGAGTTGTACCTTGTGTGTTAACAGATAGTGCCTCAGTTTAGTGGCTGCTAAGATTACTACTAGGCAAGCTCGCTCAATAGGGGTGTAATTGAGTTCATAGCCCACCAATGTATGAGAAATGTAGTAAACAGCACACTCTTTTCCTTTTGCATTATGTTGTGCCAGTAGTACACCCAATGCTGTACTGGTTGCTGAGATATAGAGTAACAACGGTCTACTTGGATCTAGTGGGATCAACAATGGTGGATTCATGAGATAGTTTTTAAGTGTCTGAAATGCTTGTTGGCATCGGGCATCCCACTAAAAGCAGATGTTCTTATGTAGCAGGTGTGTAAATGGGTGACACTTATCGGCCAATTGTGCAATGAATCTTCAGATGGATTGAAGTCGCCCTTGTAATGTCCTTAGCTGACTGATATTCTTTGGTGGTGGCATGTCCATGATTGCTTTTACCTTTGCTGGGTCGACCTCAATACCTTTGCTTGAGACAATGTATCCTAGAAGCTTCCCGGAGGTTACTCCAAAGACACATTTCTTTGGGTTGAGTCGAACATGGTATTGTTCCAGTCTATCAAAGATTTTATCTAAGATGTGGAGATGCCCTTCTCTGGTGAGTGATTTTGCTAGTAAGTCATCCACATAATCTTCCATCATTGTATGCATCATGTCATGGAAGATGGTGGTTATTGCTCTTTGATAGGTTGCTCCTGCATTCTTGAGACCGAAGGGCATTACATTCCAGTAATATGTGCCCCATGGACATGTGAAGGTTGTCTTATGTTGGTCCTCTGGTGCGATCTTTATTTGATTGTATCCTGAAAAGCCATCCATGAGTGAAAGCATGGCATGTCCTATTGTTAGATCCACTATGATGTCAATATTTGGTAGGGGGAAGTCATCCTTAAGACATGCTTTATTCAGATCTTTGAAGTCAGTACAAATGCGGATGCCCCCTTTTGGTTTGCCAATAGGCACAATATTGGAGATCCATTCTGCATAATCAATTGGTCTAATGAAACCAACATCTAGGAGTTTCTTGAGTTCTGTTTTGACTAGCATTGCAATCTGAGGATGCATCTTACGAAGCTTCTTCTTGACAGGTTTGGCTCCTTTTGCTATGGTGAGGTGATGCATGACTAAATCAGGATCAAGTCCAGGCATGTCTGCATATGACCATGCAAAGTTGATCTGACGCTTCTGGAAGAACTCTATAAATTTAGGCTATTCCTCTAGAGTGAGAAGAGATGCCAGATGTATGAGATGAGGATTTTCAGGAGTCCCCACATTGTATTCTTTGGTTTCCTCGATGAGAATCATTGATCATTCCTGTTGTGTACTATCAGGGAGAATGTCAAACCCTTCATCCTCAGGCACCTCAGAGAGGTTTTCACCGTTGGATACGCTCTTTCTTTTTACTTTTGTTGGATCAAACAGTGCCACAGTGTGATTTTCACTGGAAGATCCATGTTTTAGTGTTATATTTTTGCAGCTGAAAGGTTTGGCATCTGCCCCGAAGTATGCTGTGCTATTAAGTTCAATGGCAAATCCAGCTTTGTGATCCCCGCTTGGTAGGTTATCCCTTAATTCCAAAAAGTCAATGATGGCCTCATCATTTTGGAAGAGGTCAAGACATGGGGGATTTGGTTGGTTCCATTCGATGAGTTCAGGGTGGATAATGGGCATTACTTCATCGATTAGGTTAAGTTTGTTAGAGGTATCAGTGAGGGTTAAGATGTTATGGTGAAGGTCGTTGATGGTACTCTCCTTGTCAGAATCAGGCGTAGGATGAGACGTAGGGTATGTGGAAGATGTTTCTAGTTCAGGAACCCAAGTGGTCTTTATCTATGCTTCTCCATAAATAGGGATGTCTTTGCGTGGTGGAGGTGGTGATGTGTCTTCCTCATCTGAAGTATTAAGCTGTACCGAATCAAATTCCCATTCATGTGAGTTAGTCTCTGAATCACTTTCCAGCATCTAATTACTATACCATACTGGGATGTCCTTTGAGTTAAATACCGTAGGTGTGATTGGTTGATGTACCTTTGTAATGATCGGTGCTGCAGGAAGTTTGATGGGGATAAAAGAATCTGGCACAGATAGTATCGGCAGTGTTGACTTAGTGGCTTTTGCTGGAACTACTGGTGCCATAGATGCTACTGCGGGCTTTGATACAGTTGCTGCTGCTAATGGTACTATGGATGTAATGGCTGCTACGGATGGGATTACTGGTTTGATTGGTGGGATGACTGGTATTGTAGATGGTGGTGTTGGGATTTTGAGCTTCGGTGGGGCAGTTGTGATGGTGCTTGATGCTGCTTTGATTATAAAAGGTGTCCTCTTTGTAGTAGGTGGAAAAAATGGTTTGTTGGGTTTTCCTTTGAATCTAAGCTTAGGAAAGATTTCTTTCTCAAAGCCTAGGCCTGTATTACCTTTGGGCTTTAATTTTGGCAGCAGAGGTTCATGTCGTCCTTGTTTGCAATATCCCAAAGCACTCTGACCATCATATCCCATTTGTTGCATAATGAGGAGACCTTTGCCATACTGATCCATAGGAAGTTTAACTTGTGGTAGATCAGTGGTGATGGGATCTTTATAGATCCATTTTGCTAAGTCCTCATCTTGGGTTTCTTCTTCTTGACTCTTTCCAAGGATGAAAGGCATAAAAGCACATGTGGGCATGATTAGTGGTTGCTGGAGTAACTACTGTGGTTTACCATGTGTTCTAGGAGAAGTGGGCATCTGTCCCACACAAAAGAGTTGACTCAAGTTGTATTCCCCAGGACCTTCCTCTGCTATCTTCATCTTAAGCTTTTCTTGCTTGAGTATAGTGGTGTTTGAACTGGCAAGAGAGGTGGGACTTATATATGATGTGGAGGAAATGGCTTCTCTATTATTAGGAACAGTAATCTCTGGTTGATGGTTGATATTATGGCAATACGCAAAGGGATTTGCGTCACCCAGAATTGTGATCTCTACACCGTTATGTGGGAACTTGATACATTGATGGTAGGTAGATGGAACGGCTTGCATGGCATGTATCCAAGGTCTTCCTAACAATAGATTGTATGGTAGAGGAAGGTCCAGAACCTGACAAATGATGTGCTTTACCATGGGGCCCACTCAGATTGGTAGTACCACAGCTCCTTTGGATGAACGCTCCACATCGTCATAGGCTTTGATTGTGATCTTCTGACGAGGATCCACTGATTCGACCGCATATCCCAATGCTGTGACCAACTGCAGTGTGCAAATATTCAGGCCTACTCCATTATCGATCAAGACTCGCTTGATCCTATGCTAGTTAATAAATCCTTTGATGTGGAGTGAGGCATTATGTGGTTTTTGGAAGGAAGAGTTGTCACTTTCAGACAAAGTGAGACAAGGTGATGACTTTAGACTTCCAACCATGGCTTGAAATTGGTCCGTATTTAGATTTGTGGGGACTGACACTTCTTGGAGTGCTTGATCCAAGATAGTTTTATGAGATGGTGATAGATACAAAAGCTCTAAAATGGATATAAGTGCAGGGGTTTTGTCTATTTGTTCCACAAGATTGTACTGCTTTGGGATGGAGGTGGTGCCTTGTGGAGCTACCTTGATGGTAACTTTGCCACGACGTGTAACAACATTGCAATTTGAGTTGGGATTTTTGAAGGTTATGGTTGCAACTTGTTCATTGGCATCATACAGATGATTTACAGTGTAATTATATGCAGCCTGCGTATAATCAGTGGTATCAGTGCCTCATCTGGAAGTGGAAGGACCCCTTTGATCTTGAGATGGAAGTGGATTTTTGAACATCAGATGATCATTATTTGTTGTTTTTGGGTCATGTACTTCAATTTCAATTTCTTCTCGATCAATAAGATCCTGAATGAGATCTTTCAATCGGTGACAATTACTTGTCTTGTGTCCTCTCCCTTGATGGAATTCACAGTGTTCAGTATCACTCCACCATGCTGGTTTGACCTGAGGCTCATAGTTTGATAGCTTAGTCAGAGTGACCAAATTTTGAGAAATGAGTTGTCGCAATACTGTTTCAATGGGTTCCCCTAAGGGAGTGTATGTGCGTTTTTGTTTTTGCTGACGAGGTCTTGGTTCATCGTGAGATGTGATGCGACCTTGATTTGTAGGACCATTTGTGTTGTTCTAAGGTGGGGGATTCTGTCCTGCAAACCGAACCATAGGTTGTGCATTTTGTATAGTCCTAGCATCCACAACCCCATCATTAACGATATTCTTGTTTTTATTCTAGAAGCTTGGTTTATCACTATTGAAGTGTGGGAGAGGACCATCTTTTGGTTCATTAAAGATTTTGATGAGTCCTTTCTTGATAAGTTCCCTTTCACATTTCAAACCCTTGGTGATCATATCATTAAAAGAGTCTGTGTCTTTGACATCCAGGTGAAATTCTATTTCTTTGTTTAAGTTGGAAATGAATATTTCCACTAGTTCTCATTCAGGTAACTGAAGAGAACGTCTGCTAGACATTTGACGCCATCGTTGCAGGAATACGGAGAATTGCTCACCTAGTTTTTGTTTGGTGTTGCATAGATCAGCCATGGTGACATCGCGTTCAATGTTATGAGAGTAATGAGCTAGGAACTTCTGGATGAGTTCCTCAAATGTTCTAATGCCACCTGGTAGTCGGGAAAACCATGATGTGGTTGTTCCTCCCAAGCTTTGGGGGAAAAGGTGCATTAGGTAGGTGTCTTCATATGCCACTTCAAGACAAGCGGAATGAAATTCTCTGACATGATCACGAGGATCTCCCTTTCCTCTATATTTTTCAAATTTGGGTGTTTCGAATCCTCGTGGAAATGGTGGCATGTAAAGATTCCTATCAAAAGGATACAGACAAATGTCATTGAGTGAGAATTGGTTAGTCTTGACACCACTATGAAGTTGTTGGGCGAGATTCTCGACTTGTTGCCACAACATCTCCATTTCATTTGGAGGAGGAGGTGGTGGGTTACCTCGAGGAATGTTATATCAGATGGGATCTCTACCTCTTTCCTCTTCATGGTGACTTTGTCTTTCTGATGCTTGTCTTAATTGGGTAAGATCAAAGTTAGAGGGGAGTTTTGCTCCTTCTTGAGCGAGTCTTAAGAAGTGAGCATCCGCATTGCTCCTAAGTATTTCGTCAAAAAGTCTGTTAAAGAGAGGGTTATGCTGAGCCCTTTCTATTGTTGCAGGAGTGGGAGTACTTGGGTTTTCGTCATCTGCATTTCCTCCAAGTGCTTCTTGAAATTCATTGAGATTTTCCTCTTCTTCTTCTTCCCTTTCTATTTTTCATTGCCTTGACTGTGATTGGGTTTGAGCCATTTTGCTTGCAAGCTGTTGTTGAAGTTGTGTGAAAATAATGATGAGTTTTTGATGAAATGAAAGGTTGATGGTTGGTGAATTGTGTTGCACGTGCATCTCTAGCACTTTTAAGGTGGATGTAACCAAAATTCCTTCTTTGAATTGCTTGTTTGTTTGATAAGTTTTGATGTGATAAGGTGTAGAGAAATCTGAGATGTGTTACAGATTTAACTACCTAGTAATGAGAGGATTCACTCATGAACTAGTTTTAACCTGCGTAGATGTGTCTCTTAGGATGAGCTTATCCTAGATGTAGAAACAATCTAAAAAGTGATGTGATGTGTTTGATTTCAAGCAATATCTAAAAGAGAACTTGGGACAAGAACCTCTTAATGTTTTGAGAGTTGGGATGGATTGATGATGAAGTGATGATGTATGAGTGAGATGATGGATGAAAATGTTTTCAACTTCAATAAAAACTTTGTGTTATAAATGGGACAAACTCTATCTCTTCCCTTTCGAGTGTTGGTGGTATTTCTAGAGTTGTGTTGTATGTGATATAGACGTTTGGGAAGAAGTTGGGATTAATCTTTCCTCCTTGGTTTTTGTGATAACTCAGAGCTCTATATTGCATAAAAGCTCTGCGGTTCAATGATTCAGAATCAAATTCATTTGTTTTGCCTTGAAGATAGAGACACATGTGACGCAAGAAAACTCCATGGGAGACAAAGATTTGTCTATTGATATAGAAGAATTTCCTTCATTTGATCAAAGCCTTTGAGCTTAATTGTCTTCTTTTCAAGTTGATATTTTGATGACGCTTCTTCTTTCGCAAGATGTGAAGAATGGTCATAAAATTTTTGACTCTTTTGTTGTTTGCACTTTGTTTTTGATATTTTGGTTGTTTTTGAAAGATGTTTGGTTGGATGAATACTTTGTTTTTGGGATTGATTTTCTGATTTGATGTTTCTTTGACAAGAAAACAAAGCAAGCACACAAACACCAAAATGTTGCCTCAAAGGCACAAATGAGTATGGGTCTAGATCAACCCAATCTTTGGACTTGTATATGACCCTTCCTTTAGATGTATTTTAAGGTGTATTTCCAAAGCTTGAAGTCGGCTCAATTTGCACTTGGTCTTTAAAATGAACACATTTCAAACACTTTTTATCCCTAAGGTCAAATGGCCAGTTGTGATAAATTTAGCGCACATCTTGATATTTCTTCGACTTTGGTACTACATACCTTATGAATCCCGTTGTGGCAGGTAAGGATGTGATATACTAAGTCTTGCACGAGCATAACAAATAGATGATCCCTATGATGGGGGAGTCACCACTTTTATCAAGCCACAAGTGACTTTTCAAAAAGCTATGTTTCTACTCAAGGAAATATGTATGGTGAGTATCTTGGGAGCAAAACCATCTATGCTCTTGCACTAAATTATATCGCAAATATCCTCAATCAATAGAATGGGTGGGCTACTACTAAAAGGTGTTTAGTCATGTTCAATGTTTTTGGACATAAGTTCATTCTGCAGTGACTCACTTAAGAGCCTTGTAACTGGTGGTGGGGCCCATTTGTCCTTTCGGCCAGTTACACTGTAGGAACAGCTATACTCAAGGCTACAGCTTTCGCTCTCACCTGATTTCTATAGCGGCTTGAAGGATTTACCACTCGAGGTCGTTCCCAAGAGTATCGATCCCTTGGCGGGCCTCTCTTAAAAAGATAAAATTTTGAGTGTTACTAACACTTTTCTCTTGCACCTAGGACCACAAAAGACAAGGGAGAGGATAGTGTGTGTTAGAAGTAGGACCACTCGACCAACTCTTTGCACAAGTGTGCCAAGCATGAAAAACACTTGTTCTTTTTAATCTGTCATTGCAATGTGATCTAACTATTTGGAGATGTTGCTCCAATAGTCATGGTGTTTTTTTAAACTTCAAAGGCAAAATATTTTGAAACTAGGAACTTTGAAATCCTAGTCAACTGAGTTGAAAAACACGTTTGCATGAAGTAAAATTGCTTTAAAAATGAGGCAAGTTGATTGTGAATTTTATTTGCACCAAAAATGGAAGTGTGGATTGTGAGTTTTTAAGTTTGATGTAAGAAAGAAAATTTGTTTTGTTGATTTTAAGCACCAAAACAAAATGTATCCCTAACTTGCAATGAAAGCAAAATTTTGAAGTTTGTTGTTTTTTTTTACTTGGCAATAAAGAAAGATGAATTTTCTTTTTGAGCACCAAAAACAAGTTTGAGGTTCATTTTATGCACTCTAAAATAAAATGTGAGGTTTATTTTAACTTGTGCAAGAAGGAAAAATGGATTCTTTTTAACCAACTTTTGTTGAAAGAAAGTAAAAAAGAAACTTTTAAAGCATTTAAACTAACTCCTTCCCCTGCACAAAAAGATTAGAACCTGCATAAAAGACAATTAGTTAGAAAAATCCGCATGTTTTGGTCATGTTCGATGTCGTTCCCAAGAGTATCGATCCCTTGGCAGGCCTCTCTTAAAAAGATAAAATTTGAGTGTTACTAACACTTTTCTCTTGCACCTAGGACCACGAGAGCCAAGGGAGAGGATAGTGTGTGTTAGAGGTAGGACCACTCGACTAAATTTTTGCACAAGTGTGCCAAGTACGAAAGACACTTGTTCTTTTTAATCCACCATTACAAATGTGATCTAACTATTTGGAGATGTTGCTCCAACAGCCATGGTGTTCTTTTTATTTTCAAAGGCAATGTGTTTTGTAACCTAGAATTCGGAAATCCTGGTCAACTTAAAGAAAAACACGTTTTCTTGAAGTAAAATTTGTTTTTGCAAAAATCAAAACAAGTGGATTGTTCTTTTTATTTGCCCAAAAATTGAAGTGTGGCTTGTGATTTTTAAGTTTGATGTAAGAAAGAAAATTTGTTTTGTTGATTTTAAGCACCAAAACAAAATGTATCCCTAACTTGCAATGAAAGCAAAATTTTGAAGTTTGTTGTTTTTTTTACTTTGCAATAAAGAAAGATGAATTTTCTTTTTAAGCACCAAAAACAAGTTTGAGGTTCATTTTATGCACTCTAAAATAAAATGTTAGGTTTATTTTAACTTGTGCTAGAAGGAAAAATGGATTCTTTTTAACCAACTTTTGTTGAAAGAAAGTAAAAAAGAAACTTTTAAAGCATTTAAACTAACTCCTTCCCCTGCACAAAAAGATTAGAACCTGCATAAAAGACAATTAGTTAGAAAAATCCGCATGTTTTGGTGGGCTTCTACAAGCCTAATTTTTTTTTTTTTTGGTTACAAGGTGATTTGTACAATGTTCTGTTATAATAGCGCTAGTCTACGTTTGAACAGAGGCGCTATTTAACACAAACGCACTAAAAGAAAGGGAAAGACAGAGAAGGGAAAAGCGCTGAAACAAGGTGAATAGCACCAAAACAATGTCAAACGCGCCAAAACAATGTCAAAAGTGCAACCTGTGTGACATTTTCAACATTCAAACACGTTATTGGTTAAAAAAAAAAGTTGATCTTTGTGGTGTTTGGATTCACGTCGGGTTCACCAAATGATGCTCTGCAAAAAGGATTAAAAAATCTATTTGATGGCAACACACACAAGAGCACAAGAAACAAACGTTAGTGTTAGCAACAAAAGATTATCCTAAACAGGCATATCAAGAGAGATATTAAGCATGAAATAGAAAGCATATAAACATAGAATAAAATAGCTAATCAAGATGCTCATAGTTGCTCCTCCCTTGTTCCTCTCCTCTCCAAGTCCCAAATGAGTGTAGCTCTCAGCTTTTAGCACTAGCCATGGATGTCATATGGAGATTCAAGATAGTTGAATATGATAAGCAAACGCTATGCAAGTGTAGATAGTGATGCTATGAGAAAGCTCTATGCTAATGCCAGTATAACAACAATACTCTAATGCTTTTCTTTTTTTTCTTGAGGAGAAGGGTTCTATTTATAGAAGAAATGGGGAAATGAAGGGTTAAGATTGAATGGTTTAATCAAGGGCCAAGTTTGAAAGTTGGGGATCCATGTGCACAATTGGCACCAATAAAATGGTGACAAGTGTCAACACAGGATTGGGTTGAGAGAAGAGGTTGGAGGCATTAAAGACCTGAGAAGACCTCATGGTTATCTAGAGGCTAAGGGTCAAGTCCAAATTAAGATTACCCACTAGATTAAGAGTTAATCCAAGGATAAACCTTTGTGCAAATGTTTAAGAGATAATCATGGTCAAAGCATTAATGGCCTGATGAGACCTTTGGGTTGGGTAGAGGTTGAGTCAAAACAAATGTTTTAACCATGTGGGAGGGTTTGAGGTAACCATCAAGGGTTATTGGAGACTTTGGGGATTAAGTGGTTGAAGGTTGAAAGCCTTCAATGGTTATCAAAGACTTTGAGCCATTTAGTGGTTGAAGGTTGAAAGCCTTTAATGGTTATCAAAGACTTTGAGGGTTTGAGAAGTGACTTCCCTTTTGCTTAGGAATGTGACAAAGTTTAGAGAAGGGGTTAGGTTATTTAGAAGTGATTAGAAAATTCTAGAAGGGGTTTAGGCATGCAAGTGGATTTTGTAGGAAAATGCAAGTGGGAGAAATTTTGGTATTAAAATAAAATCATTTATTTCAATTAAATGGTGTAATTTGCATTTGGATAAATATTCAAATAAATATTAATTTATTTAAATGAGAAAAATGAAGATAAAGCATTAAAATGCTTGAAGACTTTGAGGGAAACCATTAAAGGCTTGAAGACTTTAAGGAAAACCATTAAAGTCTTAAGAAGACTATAGAAGGAAGCCATCAAGTTTGAAGACTTTAAAGCCATCAAGTTTGAATTCTTTAAGGGAAACCATTAAAGGTTTCAAGTGGGTGAGGATAAATAGGATTTTAAATAAATAATTTATTTAAAATAGTTGTGCAACTTGCATTTGTAGGAAAATACAAGTGGGTGGAGGATAAAGGTGATTTAAATAAATTATTTATTTAAAATAATTGTGCAACTTGCATTTGTAGGAAAATACAAGTGGGTGGAGGATAAAGGTGATTTAAATAAATGTTAATTTATTTAAATGTGAGAGGTGGGATTTTGGGGGATTTAAATAAATATTAATTTATTTAAATGTGAGAGAAGATTTAATTAAACAAATATGATTTATTTATTTAATTAATGGTCTGAATTTGGTTAAGTGAATTAAATCAAATAAATTGAATAATTTATTTAATTAATAGGAGAAGAGGGTTAAGATGAATTAATTAAATATTAATTTAATTAATTATTAATTGATGGTTAAATAATCAAATAAATACTAAGTATTCATTTAATTAAGTGGACAGATTTATGTGACTACACGTACTATCTTAGGTATTTTGAAAATTTGTATTTGATTTATAAGCTTAAAAATGGTGGATCTTAGTAGTTGACGAAGGTAGTTGGATAATATTTTTTAAATAATTCAATTTTACATGTATATTGCTCAAACTTTAACTAAAGTTAAATAAAAGAATCTTTGATTGTTGGAAGAATTGATATCATCGTGCTTGTAAATATATTGAATAATAGAATATTTGTTGATTGAAAAAATATATAAAGAAATTTCTTAGAATAACAACCTAGATTTTTTTGAAACATTGAATAAAGTTAAATAAAAGAATATTTGGTTGTTGGCAAATTTATTAACATTTTCACATTATGTCTAAATTTGTTGATAATATAACATTAATTCATCAAGAAAATATATAAAAGAATCTCTTAAAGTTTATTTGATTTGTAAGTGTTGAAATTGATGGATATTAGTACTTGAGGAAGGTAGTTGGGAAATCTTATTTTACTTATAAACTTTTGAAAATTTTAGGTCTTAATAGTTGAGAATATTATTTCAAGCATGTAAATTCTTTTAAATAGTTCAATTTTATCTTTATATTGCTCGAACTTTAAATAAAGTTAAATAAAAGAATCTTTCTTGTTGGAATTGTGAAATACCATTTTAATCATGTTTGTAAATATATTGAATAATAGAATCTTTGTTGGTTGAAAAAATATATAAAGATATCTCTAGAATTTATAACATAAAAGTTTGTTAAAACATTAAATAAAGTTAATTAAAAGAATCTTTGGTGGTTGAGAATTTTATTACCATTTTAACACTATTTGTAAATTTGTTGATAATAGAACCTTAACTTCATTGAGAAAATATATGAAAGAATCTCTTAGACTTACAAAATAAAAAAGATCTATTTCCATTATAGAAGCATAAAATAAATTTAAATGAAATAATGTCCAATGATTAGAAAAATTATTCCCATTTAAAAATATTTTTAAAAACCACAAGAGTGTGATCGAAACATTGATGATGAAAACTCTTATACAATCGAATCGAAGAACAAAAATAGTTGATATTATAGATTATGAAAATCTAATCGAAAAACAAGAGTAAAAAAATTATACATTTATTATGGATTTTAGAAATCTAATTTTATTAATTGAAATATGTTATTTACTTCCATCTTCAAACTAAATATCACTAAATATCACTCGAATATTTTTAAAAAGATGAGTCAAATGTTGACGACATCAAAACTTTCATGCCAACTTGTGAGGAGAATGCAAAACATAAACCATTTGTAAAACATTCAGTTGACCAGGGACTCTTTTCATATTTAAGGAGAGCCATGAAACATTATAACTAATATTGAGAATTTTTTGGTAAATGAGAAACCAAAAAATTGCATAGGACGGTGATTGATTTAAAAAACTTTGAAACAATTGAAGAGCATTATGGAAGCTCAAGCATTATTTCAATGGTAGTAGATAGTTATTTAAACGATAATAATGATTGGAATGACTTAGTGTGAGTGGTTTAAGGCTATCTCCTTAAACCGCACACACTAAGCAACATATTAAGTTTAGAGAATGTTAGGCAACTCTGAGTGTTTAACACTTTTAAGTCTAGAAGTCAAAGCTTAGTGCCATATTAAGTCTAGAGAATGTGAGTCAACTCTGAGTGTTTAACATTTGTAAGTCTATAAGTCAAAACTTAGTGTGTGTGATTTAAGACATCCGGGTTTAAGGCTAGTTGTATATCTTCTTGGCAGTGGTACTTCCCAGTGCCCTGTCATTGTTTAATGGATACTAAAGTCGATGCCATCTAGAATTGTGCATCCTAGATGCCAGGACTCAAACATATGGCTTAAATCACACACACTAAGCTTTGACTTCTAGGCTTAAAAGTGTTAAACAGTCAGAGTTGATTGACATTCTCTATACTTAATATGTTGCTTAGTGTGTGTGGTTTAAGGCTGGCCTTAAATATCACTGGAATATATTAAAAAAGATGAGTCAATCATTGACGACGTCAAAACTTCATGTCAAATTATGAGGAGAATGAAGAACATAAACCATTTGTAAAACATTCAGTTGACTAGGGACTCTTTTAAGGAGAGCCATGTCCCTGGTCAACAAAATGTTTTACAAATGGTTTATGTTCTTCATTCTCCTCACAAGTTGACATGAAGTTTTGACGTCATCAACGATTGACTCATTCTTTTAACATATTTCAGTGATATTTAGTGATATTTAGTTTGAAGATGGAAGTAAATTACTTTTTAGTTATTCATATTTCAATTAATAAAATTAGATTTCTACAATTCATAATAAATGTATAATATTGATTCTTGTTTTTCTATTAGATTTCCATAATATATAATATCAACTATTTCTATTTTTCAATTGGATTGTATGAGAGTTAATATTTTTAAAAATCACAAGAGTGTGATCTAAACATTAATGATGAAAACTCTCATACAATAAAATCTAAGAACCTCCCAGATCAAGTACCAGGGTTCGCCCAAAGCCAAACCTTGTCAAGAACCCAATGATCACAATCACAAAGTTTAACTGAGTGTCTGAGCTCTTGGATTAGGGTCCTTATATAAGAAGTTGGATGGATGAACCCTTTTGAATGCATTGAAATATTGGTAGTGATAGACGATAATAAAATAACAATAGATGTGGGAAGCTACAATGGTGAGGATTTTTAAAGAATAAGATATTTAGACAAAAAGAAAACAGTGAGGACCAAGAAAGTTATATCCAATTTTAAGAAATTTAAGAGATGCCAATCCAATAATTGATGAATGAGAATTATTGATGATAAGAACCAATATTGGCATACATATAATAACCAATAAAGAATTTGATAATTCAGTATTCATGTGTTTGTAAAAATGGTAATTTGCATAATCATAATAGAAGACAATTGCATTCATTTGTAGTGCCTTGCCAAGGGACCCTAGAGGATATGAGCTAAACACGTAGAAAAATACATGAGAGTATTTTTTTAAAGTAATTTAGTGTAACATATACAACACAAGCAAGTACTAAAGCTCAAGCCTCAATATTAAATCAACTTGTTGACAATTGACACTATGCAAGTGAAAGACTTAAAACTTGAAACTTCAACTGAACATAGGGAAAGACCCTCAAACACCTAGGGAAACATTGTTGAGGTGAATAGAGTCACACAAGACCCTTCCAAAAGTTACAAGACTTGATTTAGAAAACAAGATCATGTACGAGGTCCTAGGTGTCATTGATGGGCTCTAATAAGCACCAACTTGCACTTGAATGCTATCACCACCACTCAAACTCACCCTAAAATTACTCAAGATGCCTCTGAGGGTTCCTAGACATAACTAGCTTTAATAATAACTAAAACAAAGTCAAACTGATCTCCTAGGATGCCAAAAACCCTAACTGACTCAACTAAAGGACTAGGGAACCCAAAATAGACTCACAAACCTAGAAAGGACACATGCATATCATGAGGACACATGTGTAATGTGATAGTGTCCTGAAATTGTGCTAACATCCCTAATTAATTCATTATTTCTAAACTTGTGCTAGTGTCCTTCGAGATTCATAGACCCGTGCTACATCATCATCTGACTATGCATATGTGCTAATGAGTGAGCTTCTCAATTAGACAAGATAGACTCTTGGACACACAAAAGATATTTGTTAAGACAAAATACATAGGTGACACTTGAGTTGAAAGAAAGAAAGAAATTATTAGAGAAAAGGCAAGTAGAATTTTCTTAAGATCAATAGGTGACAAGTAAATGATTGGTCAAGAATTAGGTGGACCTTAAACATATTCAACTCGACCCTAAGCTTCCCTAAACATCTACTAACACTCTTAGGGATGTCCAATTGACCTTGATACCATAGTAAGCCACTATGGAAGGTTCCTTGGATTGTCCATAATTGGTCCAAATTGACTCAAAACCACTCTAATCTCCACTAAAACGGTCAAGGTACCTTGATAGATTTGATAGAGGACTAAATTGGCATGGTTTAAATATCACATAGTAAGCATTACTGCTTAGTGTGGCCCCTCAAAATTGTAATTTTATTCACATTATTCCTATTTCTATCATTCGTGTAGATGTGCAGTGAATTGCCAGACTCGTATTCAATATTTTCATTAAAAAACTTCTATTATATAGACATTTATATTAAGTTTTTTCTATGTAATATTAAGTTGTTTGTTTTTACTATGTTTTTGAGATTTTAGTAATTTTCTTTTAGAATAACAATTTTGGGTATGTGCAGGATCATGGTGTGCCAAAACAGGCCCTTAAGTGGCAATGAAATTTCAGAAAATCAGAGTTATGCAACTTGACATGAAAATTTGAATAAGTTGTGAACAATATTTTTAAAATATGTAATAAGAGAATATATAGAAACTTGACTGTAGTTTCTAAGCTACTATTTTTTTTTGGAAAAAAATATCCTATTTGATGAAAATTTTAAATTTCAATGCAGTGGTACTAAAATTTCAGGAAAAAAATAAGAAGTAGACGTATGTCTGACCACCCTAATCACAATCAATTCTTAATATTTTTTATAATATTTATAATATAAGTATTAGACTCATGTCTGGATGTGACACATTTTTTTTTTTAATTTTTTATAAATTAAATAATTCTTTATGATTTTTTTACTATAGCTTTTTAGAAATTCAGAAACTCCTACGTCTGACCACCTTAACTTGGTCAAAACCTTATGAAATTTAATTTTTTTTAATTTTTCCCTATAGTAGACGAAGCATAGGATGTGACACATGTTTTGGTTTCAAAAAATGTTATACCGTTTGAAAGTTATGAGTGTTTTTCAATTAGTATATCAATCAGGACTATTGTCAAAATTCAATTAGAAAATAAATAATAATTATTTATTAAAGTCAAAATAAGACAAGCCTTATATTGTTGGAAAGCTGGGAACATCCTTAAAAAACTCTTTTTGTTTTATCAATTTTGGTTACAAAAAAAGTCATTAGCCACCAGTGTAAAGTTTGGAAAATCAAGGAATATTGAAAAAACACATTTTTTCAGTTGACTTTCCAAGCTTGTCACTTCCAAGCCAAATACCAAAGCATTCACGAGCTAAAATTTGAAATTTGAAAATTTGACTACAAGAATCATATATCAAATATCAGATTTTATCCAATGTCTGATTAAATTGAATATCAGATTTTATTAGTCATATTTTAGAGAGATAGAGAGAGAGAGAGAGAGGAGGAGGAGATGGAGAGGGAAAAAGAGAGGGAGAGAGAGAG